>NW_023144624.1:13905786-13987704 GCF_012932325.1 Thrips palmi | reverse complement strand
GGTGACGGGGCCCCGATTGCGGCACAGTTTGGGAAAATTTCGACCAGACCTACCGATGGGGCGAATAAAAATTTTTAGTCGGTCGGTCCCCTATTTTGAAGATTGAGTGGATTTTGTTGAATTTAGGCCTATTTAATCGTTTTTTGAGGATGTTGCCAGTGACGGAGACCGGATTGCGGCACAGATTCGGAAATGTCTCGACCAGACCTACCGATGGGGCGAATAAAAATTTTTAGTCGGTCGGTCCCTTTTTTTGAAGATTGAGTGGATTTTGTTGAATTTAGGCCTATTTTATCGTTTTGAGGATGTTGCCGGTGACGTGGACCCGATTGCGGCACAGTTTCTGAAATGTCTCGACTAGACCTACCGATGGGGTGCATAAAAATTTTTTACTCGGACGGTTCCCTTTTTTGAAGATTGAGTGGATTTTGTTAAATTTAGGACCTCTGTGAAGGTGGCCTGACCCATCAATCCCGCCCAAGTCCGACCGTATGTTTTTGATTGTTTTTCGTTTGTTTCGGTTTGTTTAGCGTTTGTTTTGCTTCTGGATTGTATCCCGACCCGGATTTCAAGGGTCGCCAAATCGCCGAAGAAGTTGGCCCGACCCACTTTAACCGTAAGTCCTAACTTAACGCTGGTTTGTTTTTTAGACTCGAAATCGTTAGTTTACGTTTGTTTTGCCAAAAGTTAGGCTCTCGGACGAACCATTTTGGCCATAGATGCGCGGTTCCTATTAGTAAAAAAAGTGGGTCGGGCCAGATACCCAAAGTGTGGTTATAATGAAATGCGAAGTACCAGGCCTTGAATTCAGGATAAGAGCGATCTGTTTCGTTAAGTTTTGCCCTAAGATGTACAACTTTTACGTTGAAAGAGCATTTCTCCTTTATTTAAAATTCGTGGTTGGGGCCACGTTACCCGATAGAAGTAACAATCAAGCGCGGAGTTCCAAACCTTAACTTAAGGTTAAAGACGGTGAGTTTCGAAAAGTTTTGCCCTAAAATGAACAGCTTTTACGTCCACAGTGGTTTCTTTTTCAATTTCGAAATCGTGGGTTGGGCCAGGTTACCAACTTGTTGTTGTAAACAAACGCGAAGTACCAAACCTTACATTAAGGCTATAAACGATAAGTTTCGATAAGTTTTGCCCAAAGATGCACAACTTTTACGTCTACGGTGATTTTTATTTCATTTTCAAAATCGTGGGTTGGGCCAGGTTACTAACTTGTAGTTTCAATCAAACGCGAAGTACCAAAACTTTAATTTAGGTTAAGGACAGTGAGTTTCGAAAAGTTTTGCCCTAAAATGAACAGCTTTTACGTCCACAGTGGTTTTTTTTCAATTTCGAAATCGTGGGTTGGGCCAGGTTTCCAACTTGTTGTTGTAAACAAAGACGAAGTACCAAACCTTTCATTAAGGCTATAAACGATAAGTTTCGATAAGTTTTGCCCAAAGATGCACAACTTTTACGTCTACGGTGACTTTAATTTCATTTTCAAAATCGTGGGTTGGGCCAGGTTACTAACTTGTAGTTTTAATCAAACGCGAAGTACCAGAACTTTAATTAAGGTTAAGAACGATGAGTTTCGATACGTTTTGCTCTGAAATGAACAACTTTTACGTCCATAGTGACTTCTTTTTCAATTTCAAAATCGTGGGTTAGGCCAGGTTACCAACTTGTAGTTTTAAACAAACGTGAAGTACCAAACCTTACATGAAGGCTAAGAACGATACGTTTCGATAAGTTTTGCCCAAAGATGCACAACTTTTACGTCTACGGTGATTTTGTTTTCAATTTCAAGGTCGTGGGTTGGGCCAGGTTACTAACTTGTAGTTTCAATCAAACACGAAGTACCAAAACTTTAATTTAGGTTAGGAACGATGAGTTTCGATAAGTTTTGCACTAAGATGCACAACTTTTACGTCTACGGTGATTTTTATTTCATTTTCAAAATCGTGGGTTGGGCCAGGTTACTAACTTGTAGTTTCAATCAAACGCGAAGTACCAAAACTTTAATTTAGGTTAAGGACGGTGAGTTTCGAAAAGTTTTGCCCTAAAATGAACAGCTTTTACGTCCACAGTGGTTTTTTTTCAATTTCGAAATCGTGGGTTGGGCCAGGTTTCCAACTTGTTGTTGTAAACAAAGACGAAGTACCAAACCTTTCATTAAGGCTATAAACGATAAGTTTCGATAAGTTTTGCCCAAAGATGCACAACTTTTACGTCTACGGTGACTTTAATTTCATTTTCAAAATCGTGGGTTGGGCCAGGTTACTAACTTGTAGTTTTAATCAAACGCGAAGTACCAGAACTTTAATTAAGGTTAAGAACGATGAGTTTCGATACGTTTTGCTCTGAAATGAACAACTTTTACGTCCATAGTGATTTCTTTTTCAATTTCAAAATCGTGGGTTTGGCCAGGTTACCAACTTGTAGTTTTAAACAAACGTGAAGTACCAAACCTTACATGAAGGCTAAGAACGATAAGTTTCGATAAGTTTTGCCCAAAGATGCACAACTTTTACGTCTACGGTGATTTTGTTTTCAATTTCAAGGCCGTGGGTTGGGCCAGGTTACTAACTTGTAGTTTCAATCAAACGCGAAGTACCAAAACTTTAATTTAGGTTAGGAACGATGAGTTTCGATAAGTTTTGCACCAAGATGCACAACTTTTACGTCTACGGTGATTTTTATTTCATTTTCAAAATCGTGGGTTGGGCCAGGTTACTAACTTGTTGTTTTAATCAAACGCGAAGTACCCAAACTTTAATTTGGGTTAAGAGCGATGAGTTTTGATAAGTTTCGGCGTAAGATGCATAACTTTTACGTCCACAGTGATTTCTTTATTTATTTAAAAATCGTGGGTTGGGCCAGGTTACCAACTTGTAGTTGTAATCACACGCGAAGTGCCAAACCTTAAAGTTTGGTTTACGACGGTATGTTTCGATAAGTTTTACCCAAAAATGCACTACCTGCTTAACACTGCAATATTCTCAGAATGTCCGGAGGATGTCCCGTATGGGACACGGGATGGTCCCAGAACGACGTGCCTGGCACCTTCACTGAAAATAGAAAGGTCATACTTTTGACGGGTTAAACGGTCTTACTGAAATGTACGACCGTAAAGGGTCATACTGAAATGTAAGACCGATAAAAGGTCATACTTCGATGTATGACCGAAAAACGGTCATACTTTATAGTGTATGACAGGTAAAGGCTGATATATCTCCATGCTAAACAATAGCCAGTCTCGCTGATGTCTGACCTTTTCTTGGTCATACATTTGTGTATGACCGTTTTTCGGTCATACATTTGTGTGTGACCGTTTTTCGGTCATACATTTGTGTATGACCGTTTTTCGGTCATACTTTTTGTACCACCGAAAATCGGTCAGATGTCTCACCCTTTGAATTTCAGTGTTCCTAAGTGTAGCGAACATTTGTTTTCTTAGTGTCCTGGGAATATCCTTAGGAGTATCTTCCCGCCCTATGTTGTGGGACTTTCTCAGGAGTATGTCACGCAGGACCCTCCCCTTTCCCCCTTTTATTTTCATAGGGATGCAGCACAAGAACAATCAAAATTTTATTCATGCAGAAAACTTTATTCAGTACGCATGCACATATTGTAACAAATCACAAATAATTGTTTAACAGTTCATTGGAAAAAAGATTTATGACAGAATGGGTCATTTGAACAGTGGGAAGAATAATCAAAGGTAATCCAATCCATCTTAACGACATAAACTCAGGTCAAGTATGTGATGGTTAAAGTTATGTAAACTTAGCGATATTCAAAGCAATGCTTGTCTGAAGCAAATCCAGAAGAAAGCCACAAAGCTTCACATCACATTTATGAACAGTCACTTCGGATAGACATGACATTACAATTATTGTAACAACAAAGGAGCACACACAACACATGACCCATAACATGAAAATAATTAACAATGCAAGAAGTAACACTTTGATACAACACATTTAAGCAGAATTGACACAGAAGACAAGAAATCAAGAGTAAATATTGATTGCAATGACAAACAATAATATCTTCAAGAAACTGGAATCTGTAGTTTAAGAAATAAATCAAATAAGCATCTACGATAGGCCCACTTCAGCATATTGACCTAATCGTTAGGGTGGGTCGAAAATCCCAGAATTTAACAGCGTATGGTTTTCTTTGCAGTTCACCATATTAGAAAAGAGATCCCACAATGCTGGGGTCTGGTGACGTCACCTTCCACCTCTTTGGAGGCTCCAAACTTGGGTCCTGTTTTGTTAGTGAACTCACGGATCTTCAGATAATGAGACTGATCACCATGACCATGGTTTATTGACGCACTATTACAATGGCCTAACTTGCGCTCGAGCCCCGGTCACTCCCCACTAGAGCTTGGCTCACCTTGTCCGTGTCCCTGCTGGGCTGCGACTCCCCGTCCGCGGCCGCGTCGCTCCGGGCCTCGGCCCTTCGCGACGCGCCCGGCGGCGATTTTTGCTGACACAAGGGGTATGGGCCGCGGCGGTGGCGGATGCAGCGGCCGCGGCCCGTTAAGTGTTTGAACCTGCGTGGAGTGGCGCAACACTCCCCGCGTACAAAGATCACTGACTCCCGGCAGTGAAGGAGTTAAAAGAAGCTATGCAAATGAATTTATGGTTATAGCCCAAGTGGCTTGTTAACTGCCAATTTACTGAATTTAAGCGTGTCATTGGCTTTAAATTGTTCGAAATGTCGCTTTAATTTATGCATAAATATTTTAGGTTAATTAAATTAGTCAAACGTATTAGTAGTGTGACCGGTTGTGACCGGAGAGTGACCGGGTTGGAGGGTGTTAGGAAAAATAAATACAAAACAAGGAGAACAATACCAGAAACAATACAGTTTGTCTCACCGCGCTCCGGCCGCGCCACCTTTACCCTGCCGGATTGAGACTGGTGTCTAAACATTTTTTTTTGAAAAGCGATGCTTAAATGTAAAGGGATGAGTCTTTTGTCTATTGGCAACAGATTGTCATTTTTCATAACACATGTACAAAGGATATTGTAGAACAGTCAGTGCGGCATAATCATACAACACAAGGTTTGTTGAGAAGTCGTTGCTCAACTGACTACAATTGTTACTAAATCTAGATAACCCAAGTGCACAACTGAGAACTGATTATATATGTTGGCACATTTTCATGACCCGTAATAAAATGCTATCAAAGCCTACGAATGAAAAAAAAATAATTAATACGAAAATTACGCATTATTTCACTGTAAGCAGACGTGGATGTATTGAGTCCTTTGTCAATCCAGTCTGGAAACACGCTATAAACCTTAAAACCTAACTAACCTAATTAAGCCCCTACTCTAAATCTTCTTGCTGACGGGGTGTGCCTTAACGCTGGCTCCCGCACATAGGCTCATTGTTGGTTGAGGGCATCTCAGAATGGAACTGCGACTCGCTGGGCAATGGTTTTATGTTCTTCTACCAATGCCAATAACGCGGTCCTAGGGTCCCCGGCTGGGGAGAGTAGTAAACTACCCTCCCGTCCCTCTTCTGGGGCAACTGTGACCGAAGGTCAGCAGCAGTGTCTCCTCATTACATGACTTGACACCCCTAGGTGCGTGAGAAAACGGTGGAAAATCTCGTAGCTCGTCTCAGGAACTGGGACGGTGGAGCCATGTGCAGGAGTAAGGCGTCAGGCGATGCACCCCACCAGCGCCCTATACTAACCTAACCTACTGACAAATGGCACAATAAGGGTTAGGGAAAATTCAAGAGTTTAAAGTTTGAATAGCAAGGTTTAAAGGCACAAAGGTATATAGAGTAGAAAAGGAACACGGTTAGCGCGACTCCTTGAAAAACAAGGACGGTTTTTGAAAAACAAGGAAAGATGGAACACTTCAAGGAAGTTCCTTGGAAGTGTGCTCCCATTCCAAGGAGGCTCCCTTGTTTTCCAAGGCCAGTCCCTTGTTTTCTTGGACTCCAGACAAATTCCAAGGGCCCGCCTTGTTTTTGGGGTGCACTTCCAAGGGGACGCCTTGGTTGGTCTCTGCCGATTCAAGGAACCGCCTTGTTTGTCCGCAAAAGCTCGAGTTACGTCGTCGACCACGTCATGAGGTCCCCGATGACGTCCCCCTGGGGTTCACCATGACGACCCCCATGTTTCTCCGTGCCGTTGAGGCTGCCGGGTCTCACAGTGGCCAACGCCGAAAACCGTTTTCTTCTACGTCCAGTACTTTCGGAGATACGAGGACGTACCACGAGGCCGCCGTCCAGGCGGAGGAGGAAGTGGTGATTTTTTCGAGGCCAAAGTAGCTCTGGCCACGAGCCTACTTGGTGTCCGGGACTTTTGACTTCGGAATCGGGTTAGGGGGGTGCCGGCCCACCTCGAAACCAAATTTGGTCAAGTTCCGGCCAGCCGTTTGTCCAGGATGGCGTCAAACAGCTGGATTTTTGGACCTATTTTGCTGATTGGATGATGTTTGTCGCCATCCTGGACAAACGGCTGGCCGGAACTTGACCAAATTTGGTTTCGAGGTGGGCCGGCACCCCCCTAACCCGATTCCGAAGTCAAAAGTCCCGGACACCAAGTAGGCTCGTGGCCAGAGCTACTTTGGCCTCGAAAAAATCACCACTTCCTCCTCCGCGTGGACGGCGGCCTCGTGGTACGTCCTCGTATCTCCGAAAGTACTGGACGTAGAAGAAAACGGTTTTCGGCGTTGGCCACTGTGAGACCCGGCAGACTCAACGGCACGGAGAAACATGGGGGTCGTCATGGTGAACCCCAGGGGGACGTCATCGGGGACCTCATGACGTGGTCGACGACGTAACTCGAGCTTTTGCGGACAAACAAGGCGGTTCCTTGAATCGGCAGAGACCAACCAAGGCGTCCCCTTGGAAGTGCACCCCAAAAACAAGGCGGGCCCTTGGAATTTGTCTGGAGTCCAAGAAAACAAGGGACTGGCCTTGGAAAACAGGGGAGCCTCCTTGGAATGGGAGCACACTTCCAAGGAACTTCCTTGAAGTGTTCCATCTTTCCTTGTTTTTTAAAAACCGTCCTTGTTTTTCAAGGAGTCGCGCTAACCGTGAAGGGATGAGAAGGTATTAGAGAGAGAAAGGGAGGGAGAGAGACTTTGCCCTGCTACTCCCGCCTTCGCCGGTGGTCCGCCGGCAGGGTAGGCAACCCATCGGTCTTGGTAGTGTGGTTGGCACCCCTACCGGCGTCCGATGAAGCGCGACCCCGCGCTCTCACTGGAAGGTGGTATGGACATGTACACCCATGTCCCTGCTGAGCGTGACAGCGAGCGTTGCGTCGCCGCCGTCGTCGTCCTGCTGGCGGGTCTCGGTGTCCCCCTGCTGGTCCGCGTCGTTTGAGGGCTGGGGCGCGGCAGCAGGCTTGGCTAGCCGTCTTGGAGTTGCCGGATTGCGGCAGCACGACGCGAGCAGAGTGGATACGATGCCGAGCCCGGATGTCATGGTGGTTGTAGGGCAGCACGCTGCGACAGCGGCGAAGACGCCGAGGCCGGCGATGATCAGCGAAAGGGCGGACCAGAGCCCGAACTCGGCGTGGGACATGCCTGATAGGGGCAGGTCCGCCCAGAAGTGCCCTGTCACTGGCGGCCGCGGTGTGATAACATGTACGGGTGGGAGGTGCTCCGTCGAGTAGTTGGTGTACGAGATGCCTCCCCCGATTGCCGCCTGGGCAGTGAAGTTCGACTCGGCCCAGATCCTGGACACCCGCACCGCCGCCGTCGAGGTGCAGATGGTGCCCAACTCGATGATAGTCTCCGGCGGTGTCGATGACGTCTGCGCCAAGCAGTTGCACGGCATGTCGACCTGGTGGCGCCCGTCCTGAAGCTGGTGCAGGCGTTGGTGTACTTTGTTGTTGCAAATCAGCTGCACCTCGACCGTGGGGTTCAGGATCGCGTAGGTGTTGCCGCGGATGTGCTGAGTCGTCGTCGTTCGCCTATCCTCGCAGTGAAGCACGCATGCCTCCGTCAGCGCCTCCATGGTGTCGTCCTTGGCAAGGGCGCGCAAGCACGGTGACAGGTGTTCGGGGCTGGCGTGCCGGCGCAGGTAGTAGACCGGCACGGTGCCCTCCGGGTCGTCGTGTAGGGGCAGCGGCGTCCCGTCCGCGCTGATGGCCAGACGCACAGAGTCCTCCAGGACTCGGCACGTGAGTCCTTGGTGCAGGAAGTCAAGCGGCTCGAACTCAACGACACGCCACGAGGAGGCAATGGGAGCAACAGGTAGGAGGACGACAAGAGTCATAGTGGAGAAGTCTTTAGAAACAGAGCAGGAGGTAGAGGGAAAACTATAAATATATTCTATTTCACTAACATCGAAGACAAACCTTGCTCCGCGGCGTGCCAAAGCTTCACTCTCTGTTTTGATGACCTGTCGTAATTGATCGACAGAGATAGCAATATGGGATAATTTCCTGTCATGGCAAGCCGAATGCAGAGAGCGTAGCGTTGCCAGATGAGTGAGTAACAAATTTATTTTAGTGGAGAGCGCGGCTTGCATTACCAACCTATTTGCAACCACCTCGCCCTCATTGATGTGCCCTGCAAGTGCCGCGCCGAATTTGTTCACGTGAGCAGCCAGGTCAACAAGATTTCTGTCAATTTTTCCCGCAAGTGAATGAAGTTGTACGAAATTAGTTGTAGTGATATTTTCAAATTCTGTCTGGCGGCCTGAAATTTCGGTTACTGCATGGCTAATGTTGTTGACCCGGTCAATTACAATGTCAAGATCTGCTTCTGTTGCCGTGCCGGTCAACCTCTTGTTGAATCTACCCCAACTTGGGAACCACGCTTCGCGCTTAGCGCGGATGGGCAACAGGTCGTCTGATTTAAAGAAAACAGATTTTAGCTCAAGTAGTATTTGAAAGCTGCTCACGTCGACCGCGTTCAGCGCCGCGCACATCTGGTTCAGAGCCGGTACCGAAAACGTACAGTTTTTAATTTCAGGTTTGGAGATTTGAAGGTCGAGCTTTGGCAAGTTTGTTTGGATCGATACTTCTAGGGAACCCGTTGCCACTCTGGCTTCAGGGTGTACAAGCAAGTTTAGGCCGCCCGTATTGGCAACAGATTTCCATTGTCCTGTGGGGCCGCCCACTACAAGGGGCAAGAGCATAAGCAAAAACATTGCAGTTACGCTCATACTTAAGACTACATACCAGAAACGCCGTCAGCACCAGCCAGGGGTAAATTAATGAAAAGCGTAAAAAAAAACATAATGTTAGTTCATGACATAAAGTACACAGAAAAGGAAGCCAAGGTACGAGAGCGACCGGGGGGAGAACGAAAATAATCACAAATGGTGCATATAAATGATGATTTTCGTGTCATAAAACACCTCACACAGGGTTCTCAAAACATCATTGTAATTTAGCCGGTCGAGTCCGGAGCCCAGCTCAACCGTGGCGAAGCAATGGATATTGTTACTGATCAAAAAGTGCTTTAGAATTTGAAGAGATATGCCAAAGTCTTCCATGGTAGGAAGGTCGGTGTGGTGAAATTTAGTTATAAGATTGAAAATAAGCCTCTGGCCTCGGCGAAGCACTACGAGGCCAGGGCACGTGCTGCGGGTAGCCTGCAGCTCCCGCCGGATGCCATACCGCCGCTCCACCTGCAGCGCGAAGCCTGCGGATACCGCGCCATTGCGGCTTACGCAGTGAACGATCGGCATGTCCTCCGGCGAGGCCAAGGCGTCCCCTTTTAAGTGGATCAGTTGCATTTCAGCTGCGTTGATTTAAGAGCCTGTCAAACAAACAGTGCAAAAGGTTGTTTTAATAGACGACGGTGTACGTTGGTTGCGCTGGTTGGTCTGTTGGTTGTGCAGAAAATAGGGGAAAACTTAGAGAGAGAGAGACAGACAGACAGAGAGAGAGAGAGAGAGAGAGAGAGAGAGAGAGAGAGAGAGAGAGAGAGAGAGAGCCTTCGGCGGTACACGCCCAACGAAAATCAAAGAAAATCCTACCTACGAATCACAACAAGTGAGCCGCATTTGTTGCGGCGCAATCAACTTGCAAAAACGTCATTTCTAAGTGACAGCCGTGTCGGCCGCGCGTGACTGGGCTTCAGGTGCGTAACGTGAGTAAGGCGCTTCCAAACACGGCCTGTTTTGGTGCGCAACTTAATGATATAGAGAAGGCTTGAGACTTTCCTAGAAACCGTGCCAATGCGGTAAAGTTTTTGAAGCTTTTTAGGGTTAGTGAGCGATGCTTTGCGCTCGAACCACACGAAAACAGGAGAACCAACTTTATAAGAAATGTTCTTACGATTGGAGTCGTACTTAGACTTGTAGATGGCTTGCGCCTTTTGCCTTGCTGAGATAACAGACTGCCTAATTTCTTCGAGTAGTTTCAGTCGCTTATTTATACACACTGTGCCAGGCAGCACAGTTTTGAGGGAGAAAGGAGTCAGAGGTTGTTTGCCATAAACTATTTCATACGCCGAAAGTCCAGAGGAGACTTGCGGCTGGGCGTTCATATGGAACTGTATAAACGGTAATAGAGTGTGCCATTGCTTTTTCCTATTCCTACGATTATTAATTAAAAATCTAATCCCAGAGACTACTCTTTTAACTGAAGCTTCTACACGACCCGAGCTAAAGTGCGCATGCGAAGCACTGACTACTAGTTTAATTCCTAACTTACTTACGAAATTAATAATTTCTTCACTGCGGGCAAAGCCGGCTGCATCCATGTGCAGCGTGCGGCATATCCCGTGCAGTTTGAAGAAGTTTTCTAGACCCCTAATTACCTCAGCTGCAGTTGTGGCTTTTGCTGGCGACAAGTGGCAATAGTTGCTGAACATGTCGCAGACAACGAGGCAGTGAGTAAACCCAGACTTAACGGTAAGAATATGAGTAAAATCTACAGCAATACTCTCGAAGAGGTCCGGCAGTGGAGGCGTTCCGAGTTTGCCGTACTTAACTGTGCAGGGCTTGAATTCCCCGCACTGTGTGCACGAACGGACGTAGTCCTTTACGTCACGCCCCATTGACGGCCAGAAATAATATTTACAGAGGGCCAAAAGCATGACCCGTTCCCCTGCGTGCAAGCACAGGTCGTGGTACAAGTTAAGGACCTGAGGGACAAGGGCAGCTGGAATGACCGTCGCGGCGGGGGCTGTGTTGGTAACCAGTAACCCGTCGCGCAGCGTGTAAGCCCGTTTGCCCCGCACGTACAACGCAGGGTGCTGCTTTGCAGGCTGGCTTCCAGCTAAGGCCTCAAAAATTGGGGCGAGCTGGGGGTCCAGTCTCTGCAAGCGCTTGATAGCGGCTAAAGGCGGCGGCGCCGCCGGGCCGTGACAGCCGGCCTTGACGTCACTGTCGGGTGGCATTCCTTCCTTCGGCGCGGCTGGGCCCGCGGCGTGAGGCAGCGCTGCAGATGCGCGCGCTACGTCATCGTCCCGCGGGGCGCCCCGGGAGGTGTCGCCGTCCGCGGCCGCCTGCCGCACTAATTGCTCGGGTCCAGCGGCGGGGAGGGGGGCGCCGCCCGCTCCTTCCCCCGCTGTCCCCTCGCCCTCCTCGGCGGCCCTGCGCCGCGCGGCCCGCGTGATGACCTGGAGCACGGCGCCGTGGCCTTCTTGCGGGGCCTCGGCGTTGAACTCCGTGTCCAGGCACGCGGGGAGGGGAATGTCGCCGTCCACGGTGTGGAGGCGGGAAAGACTATCGGGGATTTTGTTATCACGCGTACCGACCACTTCGAAGTCAAAAGTAAACGTAGAGAGGTACGCGATGAATCGGTCAAGAGGCGCTTTCGGTGCTTGCATTGAGAGCAGGTAGCGCAGCGAGGAGCAGTCGGTAACGACTGTGAACTTCTCTACCGAGAGCAGCTCGCTCTCGAAGCAGCGGACTGCAGAGAAAAGCGCAAGGCACTCGAGGTGAAAGGAGGACCACGCTTTTTGGGTCTTGTTGAGGTTCGCCGAGAAGTACCCCACCGGAAGGTAGTAGTTGCCTTCCTTTTGAGCAAGGAAAGCCCCGACACCGATAAGCTGGGACGCGTCGACGTGCAGCTTGGTCGGGCGTTTCTCATCGAAAAGGGACAAAGTGGCATTATTTAACAGGTGGGTGTACATCGATTCGATGTCCGCCGCGTTCTCCTCCGTCCACACGAAAGGGCACTTTTCATTGGCCATTTCGTTGTAGTGGGAGGTTCTGATAGCGAATTTTGGAATGTACCGGCGATAATACGAAAGAAAACAGATGCAGGACTTGAGCGCCCTCGCGTTCTTGGGATATTTTAGAGCCAAAAGGGGTCGGAAACGACTCTTGTCCGGCCTGACTTTGCGCCCCGCCTCGACAATGACGCCGAGCATTGGGACAGTTTTGCGGAAAAGAATCGTTTTGTCGGGGCGGAGGCAGAGATTGTTAGCGGAGAGGCGGTGGAGCGTTTGCTCGAAAACGCTAAACAGGGAATCGAAGTCGGTGCCCCCGACGATTAAATCGTCGAGGTAGCTACACACTGGCAGGCCGGCTAGGACGTAGCCCATCATGGACTGCGCAATCTGGGGGGCCGTTTTCAGGCCCTGAGCGAGTCGGGTAAAGCGGTAGCGCTTTTCCCCCACTTGAAATCCAAGGTACTCCTTAGATTCGTCAGTTACGCGTATAGTGAAAAAGTAGGACACAATGTCACCTACACAGAGAAGGTTTTTATCAGAGCAATAGCGAAGCGCGTCGCTGATCGTGGTGGCCTTGTACTTGTACTCGGCCAGCGTGTTATTGAGAGCACGCGCGTCCAGCAAGACGCGGCCCACGGGGGCCTCTAGAGTGGAACCGCGCTTCGCGATGACAAACACAGGGAGGGTGCAGAACTTAGCGAAGCCTTCCTCGATGACTCCCGCCTTAAGGAGTTTAGCAACTTCCTGCTCGGCGAGGCGGCGTTGCATTTCGGACCAAGGCCAATTCTTTTTAAAGATGGTGGAATTGACCTTGCGCTCGAGATGCGCCCACGCATTGGGAATGAATGCTCCTGGCTTTAGTTCATAAGCAAAGACATGTCGGTAATTGTGAAGCAAGTGGCGCACTTTGTCGCGCTGCGCGGGCGAGATGTCCGCTTCTTCGAGGGAGGGGAGCGGCGGCCGGTCGGCGACCCCAGCGCCCTCGGCCACGCTGCACAGTGTGCCGCTCAGCTGATCGTCACACGACTCCAGCTCGAGCCTGCCGCCGGCTACGGCGCAGCAGACTTCGCCCAGACTGCCTGGCACCACCGTGGCGGGGTCCAAACCCCGGTCCTCGAAGTCGATGGTCGCGACGCGCGTACCCGCGGGTAATGTGACTTGCTCGTCAGAGTCGTTGAGAATGTAGACTTCCATTGCGGAAGTGACAACGGATTCAAGGGAAAAGATACTGTCCGAGCCCAGCAAGCGCTTGGGCGTGCAGACAGCCGGCAGCTCTGGCACCACGTGCCCGGCGTGCACCTGCACCGCCGTGAGCTGTCGTGGCTCCAGGAGCATTTCGTTGCACGTGAGCAGTGAAATTGGAGAATCGTGAGCCGCGGAAACGTCGATGTCGCCCAGTCTGCGGCTTTCCGCGACCAGGATATTTGAAGCCGTTGTTGCCCGCGGCTCGGCGGATGCGCCGCCGCCGTCTGCCCAACGCGGAAGGAGATATTCGACCCCAGCCCATTCGAGACGCGCCGTCTCCGTCTTCCAGTCGACCGCGCCTTTGAGGCGTCGCAAGAGGTCATTACCCAGCAAAATGTCGACTGGAAGCATGTCGGCGACAATTGTAGGATGCTCGAGGGCCGGTCCACCGTCAAACTCAAACAGGGGCGAGTACTGCCCGTGCACTTTAAGCCTAGCGCTGTTGGCGATGCGCAGTGACACGTTGGCCGCCTTGAGGGCCTTGCTGTCTGTGAGGAAGCGAGAGTGGAGTACTGTCCGTGTCGCTCCGGTGTCGATGGCGGCTCGTAATTGCAGCCCGTCGACGCGCAGACGCACCGTGAACAGTTCCTCGGTGTTCGCCCCGATTTCACACACAGCCACCGGCTCGAGACGGCCGTCCTCTGTGCACCGCCAAGTGTCGTTCACTCGAGACAAGAAATCACTACCTAGCACTAAGTCTACTGGTATTTCACTCACTCTAAACCTTAAACCCAATTTTACACCGTCTTCGAGCTGAAGAAGCCCGAAGGAAAAACCCAGGACGGGACTCGCGTACGAGTCCCCGAAAACCACGTGTTTAACCCTATCTGCACTAACCAAAGCACTATTTACAAGGCGGGGGTGCAAGAGGGAGCAGCGCGCGCTTGGCTCTAGGGCCGCGAGTGCTTCCACTCCGTTGACAAGTACACGCACTCGCTGGTTGTACCACTCCGGGTCGGCAAGCTGCACGACCTCTTCTGGTGGCAGGCGCGCTACCCGTTTAAGCACCTCCGGGTCAACATTACAGGAGCACAGTGCGTCCCCTGAGTTCTCAGGCGGCACGGGGCTTGGCGCGGGGCTCGGCACGCGCCTCGCCGCCGCGTTGCCCCTGTGACTGTACCGCACTTGGGTCCACTCGGGTTTCGCCGCCGCGCCGGCCGGGCTCGCCGCCGCCACCGGGGGCCTGGCCGCGCCGCGCGACTTGACACCCCGGCCGGCGGCCGGGCTGCCCGTGTGCCCTACACTCTTAAAATCTAAGTGCCACCGGGGCTTTTGCCAGCCCGGCGGTAACAAGCAATCAAAGTGGCCGCAATGGTATGGCGGACGGAAGAGCAGGTACACTTTGAGGGGTGTCTCACCCTTGCACGCTCCGTGAAAAGTCAGCTTCCTGTCCGGCAGGCGGACCTCCAAGTGAAGATGGAGAGCCTCCGCGGCTGCCTTGAGCTGCACTTCCGTTGCCAATACGCCATTGCCAGCGTGCCGACGAAAATATTCTAGCCTAGATTCCCCTACAACAAAGTCACTAAAATTACCCCAATTATTGAAAATGAACTTAGAAATTAGTGCACGTAGCGCGTGCGTCGCGTTGAGCGACCGAAAGAGCGCAAAGCTAAGCGACCCGTACAGGCAATTTCCGTCCTCCGGAATCTGGATTTTAATCCAGCCTGTCGTGTCGTCAGGTGCGCTCACAGCGCCCTGCGGTGCGCCCTTCGGCCCTCCTCCTGCCAACGAATTTACATACCCGCGTTCGGGCCCGGCCCCTGCTGCTGCTCTGGACCAAGGCCCTGCCCGGCTAAAAAAGCCGCCTTTTTGCGGCAGTCCCGGGCTATGTGCCCTGGGTAGTGGCAAAAATAGCAGCGCTGTTGCGGCATGCCCTGCATGCCGGCAGGCTGCTGGTTGAATACCGCGTGCCCCTGGGGCGGTGCGTACTGCACCGGGGACGCGTACGGCTGGGCGTACTGCGGCGGTACGAGCGGGGCGAACTGTGGCATTGGCACTGCCACGCCGTAGCTCTGCGGCATGTTTGAGAGCCTGTCAGCATAGCCATTGAAGCCGCCAAAGCCGCCGTAGCTCTGCAGCTGCTGCTGTGCCCAGCCGCCCCGCTGCCCGCGCCCCGCAGAGCCACCCCCGCGGCCACTGCCACCCCCGCGGCCTCCGCGGCCACCGCGGCCCACGAACATGGCCCAAATTTGGTCCACCTTCTCGGCCTGCGATGGCTCGGATGCTGCCCCGGCCGCGGCAGCCGCCTTTCCGACGCCAAGCTGCTCCAGCTTCCCAAGGAGCAAGTCCTCGACAGAGGACGGCGGGTCCGGCGCTGTTTCCAGCAATGCTAGGATTTTGCTCTCGGCTCTGGAGTCCAGCTTCTGCTGAATCAGCTTTTCCAGCCGGGCCATCCTTTCCTCCCCGTCGTCCTTCTGTACGATTTTGCTCTCAACAAGGGCATTTTCTAGCCGCGTTAGAAAATCGCTGACGGTGGTGCAGCCTGCACCCACCATCAGCCGGCTTTGGTCCGCCGGAAGCAGTTGCAGGAGCGTCCTGCACACCTCTATCTCTGCCAGCGGCGGGTCCGCCTTCCTAGCCGCCCCGGCAACCCTTTGAACGAATGCCCGGATTGTCTCGTTGCTGCCCTGCTTCATTTGGAGCAGGCGCTGCCTCACTGCAGACGGGGTCCTATCGCCCTGCAAGGCGGTGACCATTTCTCGCACGTACTCATCCCAGTTCTTATTTTGGTGTACCTCGTGCGCTGCTTCGGCCCACGCTGGCAGGTGCGGGGCCACGTACATCTGGATGTGAGCCTCGTCAATTTCAAACCGGCTATAGACGGTTCGGGCTTGATCGAACCACCCTTGAACGTCCGCTTCATCGAATTTACGCAGCACGGGCTGCAACGAAGCCGGCAGTGCTGGCTTGGGCGGCATGTTGTTACGGTCTCTGTTTTCCCTGTGCCTACGTTCTTCCTCTATCCTTCTTTGCCGAGCCGCCTCTTTCTCCGCGATATCGATGCCAGCAATCAAAATTAGAATTTCCGCGAGGAGAGCTTGGATTTGAGAGAGGGTCCAGAGGCCCAAGTGACCTTTGAGCGCTTGTATTAATTTTGGAACTGCAAGTTTTACGCTCGGTGTTCGCAGGTTGTCGAAGTCGGTCTCGCGCGCGACGATTCTAAGCCCAGGCGAAACGTTGCTGATACCGTTGTCCCCGGTGAAGAACTCGCAAAACGCCGCGACGCGCACTTGTCCTGGAGTAACTGGCGGAATTAGTGCTAGTGGTAAATTCTCAATTTCCCCGAAAAATTTTGCTGCGATTTCTTTAGCCGCGCGCGCGTCTAACACTTCTGGGTTCGCGATATACGCAACCGGTTGGCGGCATCCGTCTTCGATTTGACAAGTGCT
Organism: Thrips palmi; assembly: GCF_012932325.1. Classification (NCBI taxonomy): domain Eukaryota; kingdom Metazoa; phylum Arthropoda; class Insecta; order Thysanoptera; family Thripidae; genus Thrips; species Thrips palmi. The sequence goes on along the minus strand of NW_023144624.1, from coordinate 13,970,960 downwards.
GACTATATTTTGGGCTACAGTTGGTCTTTCACCCATTGCCAAACTTTACGCGACATGTGATTCATTCTACGCACTCCTCGAAACGTTCCCCGAGCTGTCGCTCCGCGCGCCGTGGTACCCTCGCCCCGCGCGCGCCGCGTTTCCCCACACAGACACAGAACACAGACCGCATCACTGTACTCACTTTCCGGCGTGGCCCGTCACAGCGTCGCACAACACGTAAAGGAAGATAGCACAGACACAGGCACAGTAGAGGAAACAGTTGCACAGCAGAGCACAAACACAGCAATCAACACAAACACCACCTTAACACTTTTGCACTAAATCTACACTGAATTTACTCGGAAAGAAAAAGGTTGAATTTTAAAGAAAGGGAGAAGATCTCCCTTTTATGGAAAGGTTAAAAACGAGGAATGCCTTCCATCGCGCCACGTGGTGGGCTAGGGCAAGCCCGGCCGATGCGCCAGATGTTTTGTTAGTGAACTCACGGATCTTCAGATAATGAGACTGATCACCATGACCATGGTTTATTGACGCACTATTACAATGGCCTAACTTGCGCTCGAGCCCCGGTCACTCCCCACTAGAGCTTGGCTCACCTTGTCCGTGTCCCTGCTGGGCTGCGACTCCCCGTCCGCGGCCGCGTCGCTCCGGGCCTCGGCCCTTCGCGACGCGCCCGGCGGCGATTTTTGCTGACACAAGGGGTATGGGCCGCGGCGGTGGCGGATGCAGCGGCCGCGGCCCGTTAAGTGTTTGAACCTGCGTGGAGTGGCGCAACAGTCCAATAGTGAAAAATGGCACTTTCGGCCCTACAGGGATGAAACCATGGATCGCCCAGGATGCGGCTATCTCGCGATGGGTGCGGAATATGTTCCTTTATATCCCTGCAAAGTCTGGGCGATGTGGCTCGACATCTTAGTTAAGCCCGGGCACTTGTTTTAACGCTAAAACAAAGTTTCAAAACACTAAAAATTGGATTTAAGGGTCTGTTGTTTGCTCAAAGGTCCCAAATTTCTATAGGAATGGAAAGAGCTCAAAAAATGCAAATTTTTGGTATATAAAACTTTGTGATCGGACGAAAATTGTTGCCAGGGCGAAACTTTACCCATCTCAGCGAAAGCTCAAAAACACTAAAAAGTGATCTTTACGGGAATATGTATTGCCTGTGGATCCAATATGATCATACTGTTCGAAAGATCTAAAAAAATGCAAAATTTTGGTATATAAAGTTTTGTGATTGGACAAAAACTCGATTTGTTGTTAATTATAGAAGAAAGTGTAAGCGTTCGTCGAGCCATCTCCTGCCGAACAAGGGCTTTGCTTTACTTTGCTGGTAACTTATTTTGCAACAATTCAAGTTTTTGTCCAATCACTAAACTTTATATACCAAAATTTTGCATTTTTTTTAGATCTTTCAAACAGTATGATCATATTGGATCCACAGGCAATACATATTCTCGTAAAGATAACTTTTTAGTGTTTTTGAGCTTTTGCTGAAATGTGTAAAGTTTCGCCCTGGCAACAATTTTCGTCCGATCACAAAGTTATATATACCAAAAATTTGCATTTTTTGAGCTCTTTCCATTCATATACGTATATGGGACCTTTGAGCAAACAATAGACCCTTAAATCCAAATTTAAGTGTTTTGCAACTTTGTTTTAGCGTTAAAACAAGTGCCCGGGCTTAACCGAGATGTCGAGCCACATCACCCAGACTTTGCAGGGATATAAAGGAACATATTCCGCACCCATCGCGAGAGCCGCATCCTGGGTGATCCATGGTTTCGTCCCTGTAGGGCCAAAAGTGCCATTTTTCACTATTAGACCTAAGTTTGGAGCCTCCAAAGAGATGGAAGGTGACGTCACCAGACCCCAGCATTGTGGGATCTCTTTTCTAATATGGTCAATTGCAAAGAAAACCATACGCCGTTTAATTCTGGGATTTTCGACCCACCCTACTAATCGTGCTATTTTAGGTCAATCACAGACTCGAAAACTTGTCTTAATTAGTGACAATCTATTTCAGAAGCTAATGGATTAGGCGATTTGAAATATAAAAGCTCTCTTAAAGAAATAAGAAAGTTTAAATCACAATAAAAAATCATGTTTTGAATATTCATTAAAAAAATACCCATAAAATCAAAAAATTTAACCCTGAGATACCATAGAGGAAACACTTCCAACCAATTCAATTGACTAAACTGGTTTGTGAGTGAATAAACATCAAACACGAACCAGGCAAAGAAAATACACAAACATGAACTGTAAATGGAAATTTTTGCTAAGCAACTGTTGGATTGGATTTGGGAGCAACAAAACTTTCTATAAGTGAATTCAGGTCGCTTTCTAATTTCTTTTTAGGCTTATTGCAAAGGAACTAACCCAAGTGCACTGTAAAAAATATGTTGTGAATTTACAACGGAATATTTTACGAAGGTTTTTGGGAATGTCCAAAAGTGCACTGTGAATGTTTCTTTCCTATAGGAACTTTTGTATATCAACGGAAGTTCGTCGTTAATTTACGAAGGTTCTCAGTAAATTTACGAACAAAATCCTAAATGTACAGAATCTGTTGAAAATTTAGGAAGGGCTTCGTAAATTTACGACGGGCTTTGTTAATCTACGACGGGTCTTCATAAATCTACGGCAAACCTTCGTAAATAAACGAAGGAACTGTTGGCAATTTTTTGCCGAAGGATCCGTCGGAAATTCCAGACGTATAATTACAAAGGTTCTCTGTATGTTAACGAAGGTTCTTTGTTTACTACCGAAGGTTCCGTGTAAATTTACGAAGGATCTTTGTATATATACGAAGGTGCTTCGTAAATTTCCATTGTGATTGTAAAATCAACACAGATCGTTCAAAAAATTAACAAAGATTTTTGAAAATATACAAAGAGATTCGTAAATTAACGAAGGAACCGTTGGCAATTTTCTTGCCGAAGGTTTGGTACTTCGCGTTTGATTTAAACTACAACTTGGTAACCTAGCCCAAACCGCGACCTTGAAATTGAAAAACAAAATCACCGTAGACGTTAAAGTTGTGCATCTTAGCGCAAAGCTTATCAAACCTTATCGTTCACAGCCTTAATGTAAGATTTGGTACTTCGCGTTTGATTAAAAATACAAGTTAGTAACCTGGCCCCACCCACGACCTTGAGCTTGAAAAAAAAATCACCGTAGACGTAAAAGTTGTGCATCTTAGGGCAAAACTTATCGAAACTTATCGTTCTTAGCCTTCATGTAAGTTTGGTACTTCGCCTTTGATTAAAACTACAAGTTAGTAATCTGGCCCAACCCACGACTTTAACATTACAAGGTAGGTTTACGCCAGACCGCGTCTTGTCGTAACAGGCTTCGCGATGTCTCGCTGCCTGCTCCTCCAATCCACGCCTGGCGTACCTACCTTGGCCTGCGGCGCTAGCCTGCCTTCGGCAGGCAATGGCCTACGGCAAACCTTCGTAAATAAACGAAGGAACTGTTGGCAATTTTTTGCCGAAGGATCCGTCGGAAATTCCAGACGTATAATTACAAAGGTCCATCGTCGGTTACTTCTTACTTGATGCATGCTGGGGGGCTCCGCCCCCAGACCCCTCTTCATTCAAGATCCCTTGTAACTTTTTAACTTGTCGGAGCTGGGGGGCTCCGCCCCCTAGACCCCCCTTCTTCAAGATAGAAGTGATCTGCCTGCAAAAAACTCGATTTTTCGCCGATTTTTAGGTGTTTTTCGGCTATAAAAACTGAACCAGTTGAGCTAGGATGGTGAAATTTCGCGTGTGCCGAGCCAAGGACATACCCAAGAAGTGTGCAAAATCTCACCGAGATCGGCCGAGCCGTTCAGGAGGAGTAGTGCGGACACACACACAGACAGACGGACAGACAGACAGACAGACGGACAGAGAGACAGACAGACAGGAAAAACTTTTCAACCCCAATGGAGTAACAGGCTTCGCTATCGCTCAGCCAAAAAAAAAAATAACCGTAGACATAAAAGTTGTGCATCTTAGGGCAAAACTTATCGAAACTCATCGTTCTTAACCTAAATTAAAGTTTTGGTACTTCGCGTTTGATTGAAACTACAAGTTAGTAACCTAGCTCAACCCACGACCTTGAAATTGAACAAAAAATCACCGTAGACGTAAAAGTTGTGCATCTTAGGGCAAAACTTATCGAAACTTATCGTTCTTAGCCTCAATGTAAGGTTTGGTACTTCGCGTTTGATTAAAACTACAAGTTAGTAACCTGGCCCATCCCACGATTTTAAAAGGGAAAAAGAAATCACTGTGCACGTAAAAGTTGATCATTTTAGGGCAAAACTTAGGGAAACTCATCGTTCTAACCCTGAATTAAAGTTTTGGTACTTCGCGTTTGATTGGAACTACAAGTTGGTAACCTGGCCCAACTCACGACCTTGAAATTGAAAAAATATCACCGTAGACGTAAAAGTTTTGCATCTTAGGGCAAAACTTATCGAAACTTATCGTTCTTAGCCCTAATGTAAGGTTTCGTACTTCGCATTTGATTAAAACAACAAGTTGGTAACCTGGCCCAACCCACGACCTTGAAATTGAAAAAATATCACCGTAGACGTAGAATTTTTGCATCTTAGGGCAAAACTTATCGAAACTTATCGTTCTTAGCCTTAATGTAAGGTTTGGTACTTCGCGTTTGAACAATATTAGAAGTTGGTAACCTGGCCTAACGCACGATTTTGAAATAGGAAAAGAAATCTTTGTGGACCTAAAAGTTGTTCATTTTAGGGCAAAACTTAGCAAAACTCATCGTTCTTAACCTGAATTAAAATTTTGGTACTTCGCGTTTGTTTAAAACAACAAATTGGTAACCTGGCCAAACCTACGATTTTGAAAAAGAAAAAAAAATCACTGTGGACGTAAAAAATGTTCATTTTAGGGCAAAACTTATCGAAACTCATCGTTCTTAACCTAAATTAATGTTTTGGTACTTCGCGTTTGATTAAAACTACAAGTCGGTAACCTGGCCCAACCCACGATTTTAAAAGTGAAAAAGAAATCATTGTGGACGTAAAAGTTGATCATTTTAGGGCAAAACTTAGCGAAACTCATCGTTCCAAACCTGAATTAAAGTTTTGGTACTTCGCGTTTGATTGGAACTACAAGTTGGTAACCTGGCCCAACCCACGACCTTGAAATTGAAAAAAATATCACCGTAGACGTAAAAGTTTTGCATCTTAGGGCAAAACTTATCGAAACTTATCGTTCTTAGCCTTAATGTAAGGTTTCGTACTTCGCGTTTGATTGGAACTTCAAGTTGGTAACCTGGCCCAACCCACGACCTTGAAATTGAAAAAAAAATCACCGTAGACGTAAAAGTTTTGCATCTTAGGGCAAAACTTATCAAAACTTTCGTTCTTAGCCTTAATGTAAGGTTTGGTACTTCGCGTTTGAACATATAAAGTTGGTAACCTGGCCTAACGCACGATTTTGAAATAGGAAAAGAAATCACTGTGGACCTAAAAGTTGTTCATTTTAGGGCAAAACTTAGCAAAACTCATCGTTCTTAACCTGAATTAAAATTTTGGTACTTCGCGTTTGTTTAAAACAACAAATTGGTAACCTGGCCAAACCTACGATTTTGAAAAAGAAAAAAAAAATCACTGTGGACGTAAAAAATGTTCATTTTAGGGCAAAACTTATCGAAACTCATTGTTCTTTACCTTATTAAAGTTTTGGTACTTCGCGTTTGATTGAAACTACAAGTTGGTAAACCCGGCCCAACCCACGACCTTGAAATTGAAAAAAAATCACCGTAGACGTAAAAGTTTTGCATCTTAGGGCAAAACTTATCAAAACTTATCGTTCTTAGCCTTAATGTAAGGTTTGGTACTTCGCGTTTGAACAATATTATAAGTTGGTAACCTGGCCTAACGCACGATTTTGAAATAGGAAAAGAAATCACTGTGGACCTAAAAGTTGTTCATTTTAGGGCAAAACTTAGCAAAACTCATCGTTCTTAACCTGAATTAAAATTTTGGTACTTCGCGTTTGTTTAAAAAAACAAATTGGTAACCTGGCCAAACCTACGATTTTGAAAAAGAAAAAAAAAATCACTGTGGACGTAAAAAATGTTCATTTTAGGGCAAAACTTATCGAAACTCATCGTTCTTAACCTTAATTAAAGTTTTGGTACTTCGCGTTTGATTGAAACTACAAGTTGGTAACCTGGCCCAACCCACGACCTTGAAATTGAAAAAATATCACCGTAGACGTAAAAGTTTTGCATCTTAGGGCAAAACTTATCGAAACTTATCGTTCTTAGCCTTAATGTAAGGTTTGGTACTTCGCGTTTGTTTAAAACAACAAGTTGGTAACCTGGCCCAACCCTAGGGTGGCCCAAAAAAAATCGAAGGTTTTTCGATTGTCCAATTCCGCTCAAAAATCGATTCTAGATCGAAAAAAAATAACCCCTATTTTTTGCGTTTTGCCCTGAGACGATTTTGAATACCGGCTCAATAGTGGAAATGGTTTTTAAACCGTTTTAAGCACCAAAATTGTCATAACAATTACAGTTTTTATCGGATTTTCAAAAACGATACGGCAAAATGTTCGGTTTTAGACGGCGAACAAATTACATTTTCACCAATTTTTTGTCAGACTTCGTCTTCAGTATTCTGCTTGCGATTTTCGCTCATAAAAACACATATTGTTTACTATTTGGAGATAATTTTCTTGTTTCGGACGGCCGAGTTGCGTCCCTATCCACTTTCTTATCTTACCCTATCCCAAAACAAACCGACCACGTGAATTAGAGCCGTGCAAATCAATTTGCCTACCATCTAGGGGCAAGCATTTCGTTGATTCCAGTATAAAGAAAAGTCTGTAGAGCTCTGAGGCCGCAATTTTTCTCCGATTCTCAAACCCGAGATGTCATTTTGTTTAGTTTGTTAGGACGAACAAAAAAGATTCTGGTCATTTTTTGTCAGACAGTGTTTTAAGATCCGTTTCTGCTTCAAACGTGCAAAAATCGCCCAAATTCGAATTTTTTGCCCACTTTTGGACCGTTTTTCTCGTCAGCGATCCACGTGACCAGCCAATGATCACTCTTTTACCTTCCCTAGCCTTTCTGGTATGGCTGGAATTAAGAAGAGTCAGGTCCTAGACACGAACTAACAGGTCCAGGCATGATTTGGGGGGTTTTTTTTGCTTGTTACGTGCAAAAATCGCCCAAATTCGAATTTTTTGCCCACTTTTGGACCGTTTTCTTTTGCCCGAACCTGTCACAACTTATCCATACCGGTCAGTACTAGACAAAATCGGTTGCAACACTCCTACTTATGCTGAACTATTCACACGGGCCCAAAACCGTCCGTGCTGGCCTTGTTTATCCTTTTTTCAAAAAGAAAAATTCTAAACGACGCGCCAAATCATGCCTGGACCTGTTAGTTCGTGTCTAGGACCTGACTCTTCTTAATTCCAGCCATTCCAGAAAGGCTAGGGAAGGTGAAAGAGTAATCATCGGCTGGTCACGTGGATCGCTGACGAGAAAAAAGGGCATACAGGACATGACCCCGTCCCGTTTGAGCCCCGATGGTCTGAGCCCCCACTGAGCCCCAACCCGAGCCCGGGTTGAGCCCCGACTTGAGCCCCGACCCAAGCCCCAATTTCCAGAGCCCGGATTGAGCCCCGACCTGAGCCCCGTTTGAGCCCCATTTGAGCCCCATTTGAGCCCCACTTGAGCCCCCTGGCAATAAATCATGTCGCGGGGGTCAAATGGGGCTCAAAAAGGGGGTCAAGTCGGGGCTCAACCCCGGGTCAGGTTGGGACTCACACTGTAAAAAATGTTCGGAATTTTTCCATACAGTGGTCTACGAAATTCCTATACATGTATAGGGAAATTTCTCAAATTCCGATACATATATAGGAATATTCCGATTTGTATAGGTTTTTTGCTTTACGGGCTGAAAATGTATAGGAATATTCCTGTACATTATCGGAATTTGAGTAATTTCCCATACATGTATAGGAATTTTGCAGCCCTGTATAGGAATACGGCCAACTGAAAAAAAGGAATTTGCCATCAACCCCATGAACATCGATACATATTATTGTATTTTGTCTTAACACTGGTAATCAATGCGATTATTTGTTAACAACGTACACAATTCCCAAAAGCTGCTTGTTTGCCTACTGTCCGGATTATCCGCTAGATGGCGCTAGTGTCGTTTCGACGGACTTACTTCTCGGTGTACGCTGCGGCTAGGAATTTGGTTGGGTCAGGGGGCTCGCGACCCATCACTTTGTAGGAAAGTTGAGAACCTTTCAACTCTTACATCATTTTAACAGAGGTGATAATACTTTCACCTTGGGTGTCCTTTAGGTAAAGTCGAACTTTGCCAATTTGGAAGACCGTGATGGAGGATCAGTAATGATCCACACTCGATGGTCAATTACGGCGGAAAGTTCGGCCGTTGTATTAAATATCTGACAGTTCAGCCGGTGCAGCCTGCCTAATTTAGAAATTGCGGTGGAAATCCTATACATGCATTGCAGTTACGCCATTCCGATGTATAGAAAAATTCCTATACAACGGATAGGAGAACGCCAATACACGTAATAGTCATAATCCCGTACTGATGTATAGGAAAATTACCATACTAGTGCATGGTAAAATTACTATACGTGTATATGTAAATAGCTTCATATACATGTATAGGAATTTGACTATAAATTTTTTTTACAGTGCAGGTCGGGGCTCAGACCATCGGGGCTCTAACGGGACGGGGCTCATGTCCCGTATGCCGAAAAACGGTCCAAAAGTGGGCAAAAAATTCGAATTTGGGCGATTTTTGCACGTTTCAAGCAGAAACGGATCTTAAAACACTGTCTGACAAAAAAATGACCAGAATCTTTTTGTTCGTCTTTAAAAACTAAACAAAACGACATCTCGATTTTGAGGATCGAAGGAAAATTGCGGCCTCAGAGCTCAACAGACTTTTCTTTATACTAAAAACAACGAAATGCTTGCCCCTAGATGGCATGCAAATTGATTTGCACGGCTTTATTTCACGTGGTCGGTTTGTTTTGGGATATGGTAAGATAAAAAAGTGGATAGGGACGCAACTCGGCCGTCCGAAACAAGAAAATTATCTCCAAATAGTAAACAATATGTGTTTTTTTGAGCGAAAATCGCAAGCAGAATACTGAAGACGAGTCTGACAAAAAATTGGTGAAAGTGTAATTTGTTCGCCGTCTAAAACCGAACATTTTGCCGTATCGTTTTTGAAAATCCGATAAAAACTGTAATTGTTATGACAATTTTGGTGCTTAAAACGGGTTAAAAACCATTTTCGCTATTGAGCCGGTATTCAAAATCGTCTCAGGGCAAAACGCAAAAAATAGGGGTTATTTTTTTTCGATCTAGAATCGATTTTTGAGCGGAATTGGACAATCGGAAAACCTTCCCATTTTTTTGGGCCACCCTACCCAACCCACGACCTTGAAATTGAAAAAATATCACCGTAGACGTAAAAGTTTTGCATCTTAGGGCAAAACTTATCGAAACTTATCGTTCTTAGCCTTCATGTAAGGTTTGGTACTTCGCGTTTGATAAAAACTACAAGTTTGAAACCTGGCCCAACCCACGATTTTGAAATTGATAAAGAAATTACTGTGGACGTAAAAGTTGTTCATTTAAGGGCAAAACTTTTCGAAACTCACCGTCCTTAACCTAAAATTAAGGTTTGGCACTCCGCGCTTGATTGTTAAGGGAGAGTGGGGTAATTCCGGACGCTTTTTCTTTTTGGTCTTTGAGCTTGAATATGCTTCTTGGGTCAAATGTTATCACAGGAGAGTAAAGTACGGACCTTTACCTTCAAAATGATATACATGAAAGCCAAATCTCGGCAACGGTAAGGGAGATATAGGCGCCCAACAAAAGCCCTGCACGTCACAGTGGTTTAAAATGCGATTTTCGGGGGAATAAGTCCTAGCAAGCGTCCCGTGCGACCAAATGCTACCAGAATTGAACTGAATCATCTGTAGGCAATAGGCAAAGACCAGTTCAAAGGAAAAAGTGGTCCGATAAAAATTGGATGTATAATGCTAAAAAAATGAGAAAAATAGCAAAATTAGAAGAAAAATGACAGAATTGACAAAAAGTGCAAAACTAAAAAATGCTCAAAATACTTAGTTTTAACTTCTAAGCCGCATTAAACTATTTTGTTACTAAGAAAAACCAAATATTTGAACAGAAAAACAATTGCACTGATGTTTTCTTCATTTTGAATGGTGCACACCAGAAGCGATTATCCCCAAAACTAATCAATTTGGCACGTTTTTGTGGTGTTGGTCCCCTTGCGTTTCGTGTTGCGGACGAGTGCGGAAAAGTTATCATCGGGGCATCTTAATATACATGTAAGGGAAGCGCCTCGCACCAATAACTCCGCTCCATCGGGCCCCATCGATGTCCGAAACTCCAAAAGTGTGTTTTCTAATGTGTTGAACGCATTTGTAGCAAAAACCCGCCACCGTGAGCCAAACCGCGAACGAAATGTTGCGCTGTGTGCTGCTTTCCTTTGATTAATGATGAAACGAAAAGAAAAACACGCCAACATACCAGTACCATCGCCCTCATTGGAAAAATAAGGGTAGGACACATCTAAGAAAATTAGGCGAATTTGATCAAAATACAAAAGACTAAAATCAAACCCTTCCCAGTGGCTTCCAGCGTCATATAAAAATCTGTAAACGTCATTTTATATTGTATTGGAGTATTATAGTTCGTTTCCACCCCCCCAGAATGCCCCCTGCGACACTTTTGAAAAATCGATTTATTCCCCCTAAAAGAGGATTTTAAACCACTGTGCACGTGTCCGGAATTACCCCAGGCATCCTGGAGTGCGATAATTTTGTTATTGCACTTTTTTTGCAATAACCACCCCATAATTTTTGCGATAAAAGAGCGTTTTGTAGTAACTTTTATCACATTTTTTTTCTGCGATAACCTTTTATTGCATTTTCTTTGTAGTCATTAGCGCAAAAATGTGATACTTTATTGCAAAATTTAGCTATAAATTTTTTATTGCAGATATTTAGTTGTCATTATAGCAAAAAAAAATGTGATAAGTTTTTATTGCAAAATTTATACGGTGGTTATCGCAATTTGAATAACAGTGCACGAATTTTAGGAGAAATGCTCTTACAACGAAAAAGTTGTACACCTTAGGGCAAAAGTAAACGAAACAGATCGCTCTTAACCTGAATTCAAGGTTTGGTACTTCGCATTTCATTATAACCACACGTTGGGTATCTGGCCCGACCCACTATTTTTACTAATAGGACCCGCGCATCTTTGGCCAAAATGGTTCGTCCGAGAGCCTAACTTTTGGCAAAACAAACGTCAACTAACGATTTCGAGTCGAAATAACAAACCAGCGTTAAGTAGGGACTCACGGTTAAAGTGGGTCGGGCCAACTTCTTCGGCGATTTAGGGGTCCTTGAAATCCGGGTCGGGATACAATTCAGAAGCAAAACAAACGCTAAACAAACCTAAACAAACGAAAAACAATCAAAAACATACGGTCGGACTTGGGCGGGATTGATGGGTCAGGCCACCTTCACAGAGGTAAATTTAGGCCTATTTTATCGTTTTTGAGGATGTTGCCGGTGACGGGGACCCGATTGCGGCACAGTTTCGGAAATGTCTCGACCAGACCTACCGATGGGGCGAATAAAAATTTTTAGTCGGTCGGTCCCCTTTTTTGAAGATAGAGTGGATTTTGTTAAGGCCTATTTTATCGTTTTTGAGGATGTTGCCGGTGACGAGGACCCGATTGCGGCACAGTTTCGGAAATGTCTCGACCAGACCTACCGATGGGGCGAATAAAAATTTTTAGTCGGTCGGTCCCCTTTTTTGAAGATTGAGTGGATTTTGTTGAATTTAGGCCTATTTAATCGTTTTTTGAGGATGTTGCCAGTGACGGAGACCGGATTGCGGCACAGATCCGGAAATTTTTCGACCAGACCTACCGATGGGGCGAATAAAAATTTTTAGTCGGTCGGTCCCCTTTTTTGAAGATTGAGTATGTTTGCTCGGAAACGGTGAGAAATTTGTTCCCCTTTTTTGTAGATAAAGTAGGTTTTCTCGGAAACGGTGAGGAATTTTCAACTTTCGGGATTTTTCCCAATTTTCCCATAAAATTTGGAATCGAATGGAAAAAACCGCAAGTCTCTACGACCACTCCTTCACCCCAAACATTTCTATGAGTGAGTGAGTGAGTCAGTGAGTCAGTGAGTCAGTCGGATTGGGGCTTTATAGGTTCTTGATTGCCAAGTATGCTTCCAAGTGTTCAATGTCCTATATGCAGTTGTAAGCGTGTATTTAGTAGGCAGTTAGGTTAGTGAATTTGAACTGTATCATAGAATGTGGACTGTTGCAGCTGAAGCCGTATGTCATGAGTCACGGCCGGGGAACAGCGGTAAACCTGACCGGCTACCTCGGTGACCTGTGGTCCATCTTCGAGAAGACGCTCAACTTCAGGTACACTGCCAAAACTTCCGTGGTTTGTTACGGAAAATGCACGCCAAATGGGGTACGGCATAGGTACGCACCTTCCGTACTGTTTCTCTGTGGTTCCCATAAGGATCTCAAGTAAACCGGTACAGAAAACATGTACGGAACTTCCGTGATTGGCAAGGAACGGACCAGACATGTTCCGTGCCTTTTCTGTAGTTTGTTTTTCTATCAGTGAGGAATGCACCGCCGAGCGCTGCAATACTGTAATGCACCCTTGCTCAAACTGAGGGACGCACTCTTAAATTCTGGAGGAGACAGGCTCCACCAATAGCCATTATGGTGGAGATTTTCTCCAGTATACGAGAGCAAACCGACAAAATACACAGTAAATTGAAATGGCAGAATCTGTAGTGGTCTGAGAGCCCCAAATCGCAGAAACCGACAGGTAAATAGATCCGGGGCGGTTTTGCACCAAAACCGCCAACGGCAAACCCATTCTGCACACAGGCGACGGAATCCGTGCACTCGCCACGGAATCCGGAAAACGCTGCACCGTAATCGTCAATTGCGATTCCCTCCACCTCGCGACTTTGAGATGTTATATTATTGGAAATAAAGAGTGTAGATGTACCGCGTAAGGAAAATATTAATTGGTAGACTTGTCAAAGCAAGAAAAAGTATGCACACTCATCAAAATATGTAAATAATGTCCAAAACAACAAAAGCATCCAGAGACACAGTGAGGTTAGGTTGGCCAGCGAGACCGCAACCCCTTAGCAGTTTCTATGAGCCCATCCCAGTTTCTGTGGAGCCTTTGTCAGTTTCTGTTAGCCCATGCCAGTTTCTGTGACTACCAAATTCAGAATCATTTACTGGCGGTTTCTGTGCCGAACCGTTACGGATTCTGCCATTTCAATTTACTGTGTATGAGATAATGTACAATTAATTTTCAGAGAAGTAAGTGACAACGTCAAGAGCACACTGGTAAAACCAAAGCGTATCTCTATGCTTGAGTCAAGCATAAAGTTACGCTTGAAGACGTTCCGCTTGAAATGAAGCACACTCTGGAAATTTCCCCATGCATTTAGATAGGAGGAATCTTGACGGATGAGCCTGTTACGCTTGATTTCAAGCGTAATCTGATTGATTATGCTTGAAATCAGAGGGTAATACTACGCTTTAGTTTTACCAGTGCACCCCCTTCTAAAGAGAACTTTCACCATTTTTTGTGGAATCTTCGCTTAGGCAAGGCTTTGAGAGTGCGCTTTTCCGCCATCGTTCAGGAGCGTGTACATGCGGGCCAGCGGCAACACGGCGCGCTTCATGCTGCACTCCGAGGTGGCCGACGTGTACCTGTCCGCGACCGTGGTCACCACGGAGGAGGACGACCAGTTCTACCACACCCAGCCCGTCGTCACCCATTGGTAACCTGCGTCACAGAAGAAATAAACTTTTGTCTTAGTTATATTGTGCAAAATTTCACCATTTCATCCGGAGGACGTTTATTAGGACAGGGGCCTTACACTGGAGACGATGTGCGTGCCGGACGCACAAACCTCTCGCTTGCTCCCACGTGCCCTGATACGTCTGTCTATATCATGCTCTATTTTGACTTAATGTGACATTCTTCCAGTGCACCCGGCCCTCTCTCTCGCAGGTACCACCTGTTCGTGCGCAAGGGCGCGCCCCAGGTGTCGGCCGACTCGTACATCCGCGCCCTGAGCCCCTCCATGTGGGCCATGACGCTGGCCGCGGTGCTGCTGCTGTGCGTGGTGCTCAGGGCCATGGTGTGGCTCAGGACGGCCGTGGGCATGGGGTCCGGCATGGAGCCGGCCAACACCTCGCTGGGCCACTGCTTCCTGGCCGTGCTGGGCTGCATCTGCACCCAGGGTTAGCACAATATTAACGTGAAGGGAGCGTCCACAAATTACGTGAGACGCTTGTTTTGTCACGAAAAATCCTGCTGTGCGGCAAACATTCGTACCCCGTAGACGCATGGCAATGTTTTCGTGACGTCAGCGTCTCATCTCTGGTTATTGGACGCTATGTACTATTTTGTTCCAGTCGTCACAGCTGTTTTTGTACAGATGATCTTTTTGTACGCCTTTGTGCAAGAATCTCCAAATATTTTTTTCTCAATTTTTGAACAAAACTGCTTACAAATTTAAACAATAAGTTCATCTACACAAAACACTGTAACGTCTCGTACTTAATTTGTAAAACAAATATGGAGTTCGAGCTGGTTCCCTGAGAAGGGAAGAGTTTGGATCAAAACCATGGGTGAGGTATAATTTATGACCCAAACTTGGGTGAGGATTACAATTCTAGCCAAATTTGTTTGAAAACGGTTTTCTTCGCCAAATTTGGGCTTTGCAGGGTGTATCTGCTACCTGTACGAGCATCGTTGCCCAAGTTTTGGTAAGGAAACCTACCCAGATTTGGGTGGTTTCCTCATTTTTGGTTTAAAAAACACCCCAAGTCTCAATCCTGGTTATGACTTTGACTTTTCCATTCTCAGAGTTGCGGTCTGCAGAGGAGTGACATGCAAATTCACATTCAAATTCACATTGACATCCACATTAACTTTCCACCCGCTTTGAGTTGCGAGTTGCTCTCAGACTCCGCGCCGCGTGCCGCGTCCAGGTTGGCAGGAGAGCCCGAGCTGCCTGTCCATCCGGCTGATCGTGGTCACCACGCTGCTCTTCGGCTACCTGCTGTGCAACTCGTACTCCGCCGTGCTCATCAGCTACCTGGCCTCGGGCCACTCCACGGCGCCCTTCAGCGGGCTGGACGACGTGGCCAAGAAGGGCACCCACGTGCTCTGCGTGCGCAACGAGAGCTACGCCTACCTCACGCTCAAGGTGCACCCGCAACGGGACAAACTCTGAGCGAGGGGGCAAAAACTCGCGCAATCATGTGTACACGGCCCCCGAAATCACATCCGAACCATTGAGAATCACGCGCAATCAAGCAATCCGAAATCAACCAAAATCATTAAATTCGACCGAAATCAGGCAGAATCACACGAAACCAGGCAAAATCAGTCCGAAATCATTTCTTCCCGAACACAATCACACACTATCACGCTCAACATCACCCTGGTGCGTCGCGAAATAAGGCTAATCAGCCATGAAATCATTGCGTTTTCCGAATCATGTGTACACGAAAATCCCGAGTTTTCGCCCCCTCGACTCTGAGTCTCGGTGCACCATTGAAGATTTATTTACACAGTGACTCCATGCCACTCTGTGTGCAAGCGCCTGCGAACTCAGGATAGGCTACCCATTGAGCTCGGCTGTGTTACAGGCTTGCCTACCCACAGTTCGCAGGCGCTGAGTGCCCGTTGAGCTCGGGCGTGTGGCGGGCTTGCCTACCCACAGTTCGCAGGCGCTGACCCTGTGCGTTTCAAGGCCCAAAACTCAGAAGACTGATTCCTTAGAGTGTTTCATCAGCAGCGCTCATGCAAAGCAATGCGTAACCTAACGCCTCTCGTGGAAAGCGCACAGTCCGTACTCTACAAACTCAAGTGTGTATATTGCATGCTTCAGGCTGAAGCAAGCCTGCATGTACACTCCACCTGGAGCCAACCTGGCACGTACACTCTACCCTAGAGCATGCTTGCCATGTTGCTGTGCTTTATATGCAAAAGGTAGGGGACTTCAGCAACAGTGTATCCTACTCGCAGGTTGCGCCACCTGGTGGCAAGCATGCCCGAACGTGGAGTATACATGCCAGGTTGGTTCCAGGTGAAATGTGCTGGCAGGCTTCAGCCTGAAGTACGCTATCTGCACACTTGAGTTTGTAGAGTACGCCCTTGAAGCGTACAAGGGCTCTTGCGCTCCATTCCTCCGATGAATGAGGGAGTGGTTCTTTTCAAGAACGGCACGCTTAAAACCCTTCGAAGTACTTTGACCATATGCACACTCTCGGCACATTTGGGTCAGTGCGGGGCAAAACTGCACAGGGGAAGAACTAAACACCCCATATTTTACTGAAAGTTAATTTTTCTGAAGTTTAAAATTGAGCGTTGCAGGCTTCAGGATTTCTTTTCTGGGAGGACTAACTAAAAATTTGCCAGGCAATACGCAAGGAAAACACTGTAAATTTCGGTGTACACATCCAATGAATTTCAATCGAATTTCGATAAATTCGTCAAATTTCGATAAATTCTAGTCGAATTTTGATGAATTTAAGTCGGATTTCGATAAATTTAAACGAATTTTAGTGAATTCTACATGTTTAAGAAATTTCGGTGTACAAATTTGGCTGGAGTCATCTCCCCTGGGCATACGCCCTTTGCTCATGCTTTCGGCACGACGGTGTCCGCAGCGCAGCGGCAAGTGGGCGTCCGTGCTCAACAAGGGCGTGTGCCGCGACGCGTCGCAGTCGGAGCGGGTGGCCGACGCGCTGTGCGACACGCCGGCGGTGGCGCTGGAGATCCCCAGCGTGATGGCGGCGTCGCTGGAGGCGAGGCCGGACTGCCGCGGCAGGGTGCAGCGGGTGCGCGAGCGCATGCAGCGCGGCACCGCCTCCGTCCTGCTGAGGCCAGGCTTCCCCTACACGCGCGCCCTCGACTACATGTGCGTACGCCCTCTGCTAGGGTGGCCCACCTTTTTTAAAAGTTTCAAAAATTGAGGAGCGCCGTCCATATTCTGAAGGTAGGTTTAAAATCATGAATTTTGATACAAATATGATTAGAATTGGACCATTTAGGGGTTCATCAACGCGCCTGAACTTTAAAGAAAAATTGAAAATGGACTGGTTTACTAAAATCGATGCTGTTTCGAGAGTCTTTGTCTGATTTCCGATTGCAAAATGGCGATCTTTTCGGAAAAAGTGTGTTCAACTCGATGATGTACTTCACATGACGATCCGACGCATGGCCTATTTGCCAGGGGCGTATAATCCCGTTAACCCCTAACTAACATGTAGGCAACCCAACCGATTTTGACGTGTGAGACGTTTTCGAAAGGTTTTGATCAGGCGCGTTGATGGACTCCTAAGAATGGTCCAAATCTAAACATATTTGAATTAAAATTCATGATTTTACACCTTTTTTCAGAATCTGGACGGCGCTCCTCAATTTTTGAAACTTTTAAAAAAGGTGGGCCACCCTCCCCACCCTCCGCACTACAGGAAAAGAATGGTACTTCGGAGAAGAGCAGGAACGGAAAGGTGAGAAGAAAAGAACAAAGTTTGTCAAATTTGTGAGATGAACTCGGAGATGAGCGTCTACGTCGCCGTTCTGCCGCTTCGGCAGAGTATATTCTCATACAAGTCCGGCCTTTGTTCTTGTTGATTTCTTCTCCATTTCCGCTCCAGCTCTGAAGTACCCTGTTGAGAATTAATGACGGTACAAACCTCCTCTGAAAAGATCGAAGAACAGACCTAGAATTTTCGTGAATGAATTTACGAAAAACCTTCGTAAAACGAAGAATCTTTGTAGATGTACGAAGAATCTTAAGATTCCCGGAAATTAACGAATTCATCAATTTCCGGGCGGGAATCGTCTGAATATTCCCAGGTCCATTTTTTCATCGTGAATTCCGGAGATTGGATTTCACAGTGTGCCTAGGGCTTTCAACAATTTCAACAACAAAAATCCAGAAGTTGGTACCTTATTTTGGGTGCGCTGATTCAATATTTCTGGTGCTAATCGGTGAAACGGTTCCTGGTTTTTTCAGGAAGCTGTGGTGAACACAGGCGATTTCCAGGGAGCTCCTGGGAAAACCAGGAACCGTTTTTACCGTGTACGTAGACGCTTTAGTTACGAACCTTTGAGTTATTTTCAGACCCTGAATGAACAATTAGTATTCACGAATCATCGACTTTTAGGGACTGATTCCTGTTTTTGCCATTCTTCTTCACTCACTTCACAAGTCAAAAAAGAAAAATTGAGCGAAAAACATTGGTTGTTTTAACTAAACAAGAAAGCTTGTTCATGACTACCAGTTCGGTATGATTGGTCATTGTTTTGTTGTTATAAAACGTTCTTTGCATATTGCGCAGGATCACCCGCTGCCGCGCTACCGGTGTGTTGGACAGGCTGGAGAAGACGTACCTGGACGGGCTCACAATCCGGAGCAGCTCGGGCCAGGACTTCGACGACACCTCAGTGACGGCCATCGTACAGGTCTCCAAAATGGGAATAAGCTCCAAAGAATTTGAACATTAAAAAGTCAAGGACAATCTTGAAATGCAGCCCAACTTCTTCAAAGTTCATGAAATTGAGCAGAAATTTAGAGAAATTCTTCCTACAACAATGAGGTTTTTTAGAATCAAAATCCATGGAAATTTGGCTTCAATCCATTGAAATTCATCTAAAATTCACGTATGGAATTCCAAAATGTGTACACTGAAATTGGAAGTTATTTCCCCTTGCAGGTCTCGCTGGAGCACGTGCGCTGGGTGCTGGCCACGTACGCGTGCTTCCTGTGCGTGCCGCTGCTGCTGCTGGCGGCCGAGTGCGTGGTGCACTGGAGGGCCAGGGCCAGGGCGGCGCGCGCGAGGAGGGGGCGGCGTCGCGCAGCAGTCGCCGCCAAGGCTGTGGCCGCCGGGAGGGTGGCGGCGAGGTGGTACCACGACTGACGAGACTCCCACATTTTGCCGCACGTCAACTACACTCGATAAATGTCTGCACAATAAATCGCCTCCTCCTGACTCGCCAGGGCGCTAGGTGACCATCCTTACTGGTCGGGGTCCATAGACGCTATCCCAACACTGTTAAAAAAAAAGTCTGAAAATTCAGACCAAATTGGTAAGAAGTTATTAACAGACTTGAGGTCTGAAAATTCAGACCATTTAGATGGTCTGAAAATTCAGAACTCGAGAGTCTTACATTCAAGATTTTGGTGGTCTGAAAATTCAGTCCTGTACGAAGATTGTGAACTTTAAGGTTCGTGCCATTGTCAATAAGACGTAGAAAGAATCTCAGGTGTTTGTGAACCTCCAGAGAGGACAACACTGGGTAAAAATTGTGAGGAGGGAGAAGGTCCTCTGTTCTTTTCCTTGACTCTTGAGAGGCCGGCCTGTGGCCACCCAAGGAACTGGCGACACGGAGCCACCCGCGAGAGGTAAATTAGAATGTGGATTGTTCAACTTCCACCCATATTAGGGAGATAAATCTTGCAGCAGAGAATGGTTCTCATATGGCCGATTAAGTTCTATCAATTTGGAACTTTTCGACTAATATATTTTCACATTAGAAGCCTTTTATACAGAAGTAGGTATGTTCCACAACATGCGCGCCATCTAGCGGACAAACGAAATCTTGGGTTGGTCTGAATTTTCAGACTTAACCATCTAAATTTTCAGACTGCACTGGTCTGAATTCAGGTTCTGAGACGATCAGGTCGCAATTTTCATACCTGATTCAGATCAGAGCGCCAACTTGACAAACTTAACTCGCAGGTCGGAGATCCAAGTCCCAGGGCGGAGCTGCAGTCTGCTGCTGCTGGCGGTGAAGGGCACCGTGGCGGCGTGGCCAGGCTCGCCCTGGAGCCAAACGGCCAGCGCCTCCACTGTACAAAAAATGTCCTGTCAATGCCGTTAATTTATTACCAATGTTCGCTGTTAAGCAATTCACGGCGTTTGCTGTGAACTAGTTCACGGCGTTCACTGTGATCTCGGTCACAGTGTTCACTGTGATCTGGCCACAGTAAACGCCGTGGATTGGAGCCTGATTTGCAGTGCTCAGCGGCGTCAAACTAACAGTGTTTACTGTGGACCAGATCACAGTGAACACCGCACAGTGAATCGCGTGAGCAGATCCCAGTAAACGCTGTGAATTGACCTACAGTGAAAACTGGTAAAAAATTAACGGCATTGACATGACATTTCTTTTGCAGTGTCTGCTCGACGCTCCACCATGAACTGGATCTCGCCGGATTTTAATTCATCCATGGTCTTGAAAGAAAGACTCACTTAAGCACTTTTTTGTATGTGTTCACATGTTTACTATATGCATTCCAAGCTTGTTTGAAACCAGTCTGGTCATTTTCCTCCTCACGCTTTATGATGTAGAAGAATATTCGCCAGGTGTCGAAATATTATTGGTTAAATAAAAGACAAGGTCCAAAGAGAATGCCGTCTTTTATTCTGACTCAAAGTTGAAGATCCTTCACGGAGTCTGGGCTCCCCTTCGGCTCCACTCAGCCCGCTGGCCAGACCACGCTCTCGATCCAGGGCACGACGTCGGCCACCTTGGTGTAGACGTCGGGGCGTCCGGAGTCGCGTCCGGAGCCACACGGGGACAGCCTGGACAGGATGCCCACCACTCGGTGGACGCTGAGTCCGTCCAGCACGCGGTGCACGACCTGGATCGGCCCGCCCGTCTCCCCCTTCAAAAGAACGCACAGAAATCAGAACTGAAATCTAAAGTTGCTAGACAGGGCGGGCGTTGGACAGCCCTGCACAGTGGGCCGGAAGACCAGAGGTGGTCAAAATTCTCGACGTGTTTTGAGCCCCGGAGGAATAGGACTCGAACCGAACGTGTGACCCAACGAATGGATTGCTCTCCGGACGAGGAATCCCACTCCATTGGTGGGGTCACACGTTCGGTTCGAGTCCTGTTTCGCGACTCTGGAGCTCAACATGCGTCTAGAGAATTTTGTCCACCTGCAGCGGTCTTCTGGCCCACTGTGCCCTGGCGGCTTCCACCACGACATCACCCCCTTCAACATCCCGCCCGCACCTTCCGCACCCCGTGCTGCCGGTTGAGGCAGTGATACTCACGGGCACTGGCGGTCCGCCGGGCTTCGTGCACAGCTGGTGGTCGGCGACGTCGGCGACGCGGGGCTGGCGCGCCCTGCAGGCAGCGGCGGCCTCCACGCCGACGGTCGCCTTGCGCATCTCCCCCTCGACGTCCTCCCCTGGCAAGGCCAAGAAACGCGAAGTCAAAAATAAAAAAAAATTCAGGAGGCAGTCTGCCGCCAAGATCCAAACTCACATCTGCCCGTCGCCGTCATGCCGGAGGCCGTGAGGAGGCTGTCCATCACGTCGTCGTCGCCGTCCGTCTGGAGGCAGGCCGGCCGGGCCTGGATGCCGAGGGAGACGGGCTGGGCCAGGCGCAGCAGGGCCACGTCGTAGCGACGCGTGTCGCGGTCGAACTGCGGGTGCACCACCACGGCCTCCACGTCCAGCACGTCGATGGGGATCGAAGTGCGAGCCCTCTTGCCCACCAGCACCTGCTGCACCTGTCTGCCACTGGAACACGGAACGGGCGCCGTCCAGCGTACAGTGCGCCAGGAGACCGGTGGAGGCGGCCAAAACTCAAGACGCGTTTTGAGCTCCAGAGTCGCTAAATGGGACTCGAACCGAGCGTGTGTCCCCACCAATGGATTCCTCGTTTGGAGATCAATGGTGGGGTCACACGTTCGGCTCGAGTCCTGTTTAGCTACTCTTGAGCTCAAAACGCGTCTAGGGTTTTGGCCGCCTCCACCGGTCTTCTGACCCACTGTGCAGCGTCACGACGTTCGGCTAGGACAGGATGCACTGGTAAAACTGGAGCGTAGTTGTATGCTTCATTCAAGCATACAACTGCGCTTGAAGACTTTACGCTCAAGTCAAGCGTAGAGAAGAAATTCTCCCATGCATTTAGATAGCCGAGAGAGAGGCGAAATGGAGAACTATAGTTCTCATTTTCGCCTCTCTCACGGCTATCTAAATGCATGGGAGAATTTCTTCTCTACACTTGAAGCCGAGCGTAGTTCTACTACGCTTGGAGAAAGGCGTAGAAGTACGCTTTAGTTCTGCCAGTGTGGTTGGCGCGGCGGGGCGATCTAACCTTTACCTACCAAGCGAGCGTGGCGCAGTGGGCCGCCGTGAGGACGTAGTTGGGGGCGACCAGCGCGCCCGCGCAGGCCACTTCCCTGGCCTCGCGGTCGTACGACAGCAGCACCTGCAGCACCAGAGCGAGTCACCTTCGGCACAGTCCCATGCGTGGGCGCGGTGAGTGCGCCGGCCGCCGCGAACGTCACGTCGCCGCCAACGCCGCGTACCTGGTGGGGGAACTCGGTGACGCCGGCGAACTCGAAGCCGCGGCCGGCTCCAGGGCCGGCGGGCAGCCCCGAGGGCAGCGTTGCGGCGGGGAGCGCGGCGCCGCCGTCCTCTTCCGGCCGCGGGGCTCCGACCGGAGGCACCGTCTCCTGGAAGTGGCACTGCTCGGCCTCGCGACTGCCCGGCACGGCCGTGCGGAAGGGGAGGCTGCGGCCGCAGAAGCTCCGGAGGTACCGCTCGCACGCTGCGACAGGAGGGGTCAACCACTCAGCTCAGGAGTGTACACAAGATTACAGATTACCAGTGATTACCTCGAGGGGGTATGCACTCGCGTAATAGTCGGTTCACTCTATCTGTAATAGCTTGCGTAATAATACGCGTAATAGTCGCGTAATAGTCGAAATTGTCAAAATTTTATCAATTTTGGTGTGTTTTAGGCCGTTTTTAGCTAAATTCCGATTAATTTGTGGCGTAATAGAGCGTAATAGCGTAATAGTCGGTACACAGGTTCAGAGAGCGCATACCCCCTCGGATTACCTACAAAAATACTCAAAAAAAACTATAATTTTGGCCAGCTTAGAGCATTTTGGCCTCTTTTCATGAGAAAAACCCCCGAAATCCGATAAAAACGGCGACAATAGCCAGTTTTGGCGTGTGATTACCAATGATTACTGGACGAAGAGTACACACGATTACCAGAGGGGTTGACCCCTCGTGCGACAGTGCCTCAGTGCCAAAGAGGAGGCAGAGCATGATGCTGGCGCTCGCCAAGCGTCGTCGTCGCACAGCCCCAGCGCGCAGTGGGCCAGAAGGCCGCTGTCGAAATTCCCAGACGCGTTTTGAGCTCCAAAGTCGCCAAATGGGACTAGAACCGAACAAGTGACCCCACCAATGTCTTGCTCTCCGAACGAGGGGTTCATTGGTAGGGTCCCATTTAGCGACTCTGGAGCTAAAAAAAAGTTCAGCCAAGGCAAGCTTAGCCAAGCGGCCTGAAGTGCGCTGCGCGCTCCAGGCGCATTCATAGTATGCTGGTGATAGGTAGGGTTTGTATGAAGATACATTCCATTAGAATTCAAAATATATTCATTATTAGTGATTACAAATCCTCTCTTGGTATAAGAGCTATTAATGGCACATGGTCTGAAAAATAAGACTGGTATCTCTCGACGTGAACATTCTTTGCATCTGAGAATACCATATCAATCACAGAATCGTTATTGTTATTGCGGGCAGGCAGGCAGGCCGCCGGGCAGGCAGGCCGCCTCGGGGCGCCGGGCAGGCAGGCAGCCAGGCAGGCCGCTTGGCAGGCCGGGGCGCCTGAGGGGGAAGGAAGGGAGGCGCGGCGCGGCGGGACGACGACAGACGACGACGACCAACACGACCATGCAGTCCCCTCCGAGCGCGGCCGGCCGAGCGCAGTGAATGGATGGATGGATGGATGGATGGATGGATGGATTGGACGGATTGGACGGACGGACGGACGGATGAATGGAACGGATGGGTCGGATGTAGAGATAGAAGCGGTAGCAAGACCGCTTAAAAAGCGTCAAGAGACCGGTGCGGCGCCGGTCCTCTGGCCCACTGTGGCCAACATGCGCAGCACGGCGATTGGGTGTCTAGTCCCCCCCTCGGAGGGGATGTACACCTCCTCTCCTCCCTGACTGGTCATACTGCGAGCGGGGGCTTGTAGTCGCTTGAGGCTCTTCTCGCCGGGATGAAGTGTCATCCTAGTAAGGACGGCCATGTCGCGTTTTGCAGAACAAGCGGGCATGGCATGTGTTGGGCCCGAAACGGCATACGATCGTTTGTGCTCTGGCCCGTAATGGCAATGGTAATGGAGCACCCGGAGGGTAGGCCGTCGCCGCATCGCGCTGTGTGACGGGACGGCCTACCCCGCAGGCTGAGAGACTCACCGCGCCGCGCCACCGTGCCGGGCCCCGTGTCCGGGAAGCACTCGGCCCGCGCCTCCGGCCAGACGATCTTCTCGATCCAGGGCACGTAGGGCGCCACCTTGGTGTACACGCCGGGCAGCCCGATGCCGCACGGCGGCCCGAAGGACACCACGCCGGCCACCCTGAACATGCAGGCGGGGTCGCCCTGCAGGGCGGGGAACTGCAGCGGGCCGCCGGAGTCGCCCTGCGGACCGAGACCGAGGAGGAGTTGGTTGAGCCTTGAGAGGAGGGCGTCCTCCTCTCAAGGTTGAGCAGCGCGCGGCAACGTCGACACCTGAACAGAAGACCCGGCTATCTTTTCAGAGCGATTTGAGAACCGGCTACCTTTTCAGAGCGATCCGAGAATCGGCTATCTTTTCAAAGCGACCTGAGAACCGGCTATCTTTTACGAGCGATCCGAGAACCGGCTATCTTTTCAGAGCGGTCCGAGAACCGGCTAACTGACTTTTTTTAAGAAATTGAGTTTCTTACATTAAAATAATCCGCATCACCTGTTCTATCGATTAATGTAAAAACTCAATTTCTTAAAAAAGTCAGTTACCCGGGTTCTCGGACCGCTCTGAAAAGATAGCCGGTTCTCGGATCGCTCGTAAAAGATAGCCGGTTCTCGGGTCGCTTTGAAAAGATAGCCGATTCTCGGATCGCTCTGAAAAGGTAGCCGGTTCTCAAATCGCTCTAAAAAGATAGAGGCATTTTTTTTTAAGAAGTCCGATCAAAAAACATGACCCCGCCGATTTCATCGCCTTTTGGGGTCGAAGGTCCCCTTAGGGGTCTAAGAAAAGCCCTAAAATTTTGGGGGGCGAAAAACGCAGGTTTGGATGTTATTCACGTTTTTCGTTTTCCTGACACAATTTGGTGAATTTGGTCAAAATGAAAAAATCGATATTGCTCGGTCCCTGTCGGCTCCAGCTGCCTAAAAATTTACTCTCTCATGAAAAATCGGCCGGGGAACAAGAATCCGGCGTCGGTTTTCCGATTGGACTGCCCAAATTTTGACCATGGCTGTTTTCCCATTTTTGCAGTCATTTCTTGTATCTCTGGGGTTTTTGGGGATGGACATCGATTTTGACCGATCCCGGGGGGGGAATTTGAAGATAAAGGATCAAACTAAAAATTTCCCTCATAAAAAATTTGTGTATAGGGCAGCCCTAGCAGCAGCTACAAAAAACCCTGAAAATGCATGTTTTGAGCAGAAACTGCCCCTTTGTTCTTTCCACAGGACTGCGGTGGAAAGGCAGCGTGCTCCAGTGTGAGGGGGGCCTTCTGAGGCCTGGCACTCATGTGGAAGCAGCGCCCCATACCCAGCGCCAACACACAGGCAGCGAAACACGGACCTGCCTCGTAACGCCTGCGAACTGGAAGGGGCACGCCCGCCAAACGCCGCTGCGTGGCTGGGTGCCTACCCGCCGTGCTCGCAGGCGCTTGCTCCATCTCGCCATGGTCTCCCCATTCAGTTCACACTTGTAACAATGTTGAGCCGTGGGTCCTCGCAAATCGTCGCGTAACTCCTCTCGTGGAGAATTTGGTTAAAATTTTAAAATCCTACCGATGAAAAGCATCGTTTTCATCGGTCCTGGGCCTTCCGTCCGAAGTACCAAACCCAAGGCCAGTACATTGCTTACTTTCTTTTAATATTTTTTAACACCTTCGCGCCAAAGGCCAATTTTGGCGGCAAAGCCTTAGAGGCCTAAGGTGCAAAATACCGAACCGTACGTCGCCAAAACATGGCACATGGATACGGACTTGGTATGACCACCCGAACACCATGCGCCAAAAATCTTCTATACGAGAACCATGTTCTCGTGTCGTCGTCTGAGCCTTTGCCGTATCGGCTTATGGGACGTCATCGTACGAGAACCCTGTTCTCGTAGCGTGTTCAAATATAATTTGTGATTTGT
Source organism: Thrips palmi (assembly GCF_012932325.1). NCBI lineage: Eukaryota > Metazoa > Arthropoda > Insecta > Thysanoptera > Thripidae > Thrips > Thrips palmi. The sequence goes on along the minus strand of NW_023144624.1, from coordinate 13,944,622 downwards.
GCCGAAATATTGACAATTCAATCAATGTAAATCGATTTGAAATTCAAAGTTCGGTTCACACAAATCATTTTCTTGTTCAGGCGACACCACAAAAAGTACGAGAACCATGTTTGCGGTCCGGCGGGCACGCCATGTCTCCACGGACAATACTAGAACATGGTTCTCCTGCGTATTTACGGCATTTTACTGTCCAAGCTTCCTACACTGCAAATCCAAGTGTAGTCGACACTTTAAGGCGTAGACCAGTTCGTCCTACGCTTGCAAGTGTCGACCAGTTGTGTCCGACGCTTTGAAGTGTCGACCACACAGTGTCCAACGCCTGCAAGTTTCGACCACACAGTGTCCGACGCCTGCAAGTGTCGACCACACAGTGTCTGACGCCTGCAAGTGTCGAGCACACAGTGTCCGACGGCTGAAGTGTTGGGCCACAACAAGAAACTGAGTGTAATTTGCCGTAGGACAAACAGTGTCCTACGCATGCAGGCGTCGGACACAGTGTGGTCGACACATCAGAGCGTCGGATACAGCTGGTCGACACTTGCCAGCGTAGGACAAAATGGTCTACGCCTTAAGGGGGCTCATACATGTTAAAAGCACTTTGAAAAAAAAATTTTTTGATGTAGACGGATTAAGATTTTACAATTTCTGTGTTAAAATCCTTTTTGATAATTGAGTAAGCTTCATTTTGGCTTAAGGAAAAGTGACTTTGGACATTTTTTGGAGATTTACACTGTTAAAAGAAACTGTAGGAAAACAGCACATTTACCAACGAGTGATTTGCTTTTAAGCAGCACGTGTCATCGGAACTTAAAACAGCACAAATACTGTTAGGAAACAGCAAGTTTCATCATTGGAGAAAACAACAAATATAGTCGATTTCCAATGCTGGAAAACAGAACATCTTGTTTGTAAAATTAATGATATATGCTGTTTTGGAACGGTATCCTGTCATTTAAAAACAACACCATTCAATTGAAGATTTGACGGAGTATTTTGCAGCTCACGGCTCAAATCAAACTCCAACTATGTCAAAATTAATTCTGTTGTTTCTGAACAGCATTTGTGTTGTAAAGTTTTTTAGCAACACTTCCAATTTTTAAACAGCGGTGAACTGTCCAAGAACTGCACGAACTGTTACAAAACAAATGTCTTGTTTGAGCCGTCAGGAAACTCCTATTTCCTTTTTGTGAATAACAGAGAGACCGCGTTGAAGAACAGTGCTGTTTGTAAACAGAAAAGAGCGTTTCTGAATGACTGCTAGTATTGGATAAGACTATTAGGACCCTCGACATTTTTTTTGTAAATGTATAACAACTTCTTTTGTTTGAAAACAGAAAAAGTGTTGTTTATGAACAGGTTGGTGCCATTTGGAAATGGTAATTCTGTTACACAACAACTTATTGTCAGAGATCAGATACAGAGAGCCATCATCCCTTTTTACAACACTGCTGTTGGATGACGACTCAGTGTCCAACAATATGCCGTTCTTCTACAACAAGTGTTGCTAAAAAACTTAACAGGATATATGCTGTTAATTAACAGCATCTTTTCTATCAGTGTAGTCGAAAGGTTTAAAATTTTGCTTCTCGTAAGATTTTGTTCGCATACTTGCTCAGATCTGTGGGGAAAAAATCAGGGAGACTCATCCCCAGTAGTGTCATAGAATTGACTAGAATGGGCTTTATATCTGCAATCGTTTTCAAGAAAAAAATAAAAACAATTTTTTGTTGAAAAATTTGTTTAAAAAATTGTTAAAAAAATTGGTTTTATTTTTTTTCTTGAAAACTATTGCAGATATAAAGCCCATTCTAGTCAATTCTATGACACTACTGGGGATGAGTCTCCCTGATTTTTTCCCCACAGATCTGAGCAAGTAGGCGAACAAAATCTTACGAGAAGCAAAATTTTAAACGTTTCGACTAAATCTCCAAAAAATGTCCAAAGTCACTTTCCCTTAAGCCAAAATGAAGCTTACTCAATTATCTAAAAGGATTTTAACACAGAAATTGTAAAATCTTAATCCGTCTACATCAAATTTTTTTTTTAAAAAAAGTGCTTTTAACATGTATGAGCCCCCGTCGACCTGTCCTCCCCTTGGATTTGCAGCGTAGGGTTTCCTTTTGACTCCTTAGAGACCTAGGGCACAGTTAGTGCAACTCCTTGAATGACAAGGACATTTTATTTTCAAAACAAGGAAAGATGGAACACTTCACGGAAGTTCCTTGGAAGTGTGCTCCCATTTCAAGGAGAGAGAGGCTCCCTTGCTTTCCAAGGCTAGTCCCTTGTTTCCAAATTCCGAATTCTCCACGAGAGGAGTTACCGCGACGATTTTGCGAGGACACCACGGCTCAACATTGTTACAAGTGTGAACTGAATGGGGAGACCATGGCGAGATGGAGCAAGCGCCTGCGAGCACGGCGGGTAGGCAGCCAGCCACGCAGCGGCGTTTGGCGGGCGTGCCTACCTTCCAGTTCGCAGGCGTTACGTAGGCAGGTCCGTGTTTCGCTGCCTGTGTGTTGGCGCTGGGCTATGGTGCGCTGCTTCCACATGAGTGCCAGCGCCTCAGAAGGCCTCCCTCACACTGGAGCACGCTGCCTTTCCACCGCAGTCCTGTGGAAAGAACAAAGAGGGGCAGTTTTCTGCTCAAAACATGCATTTTCACGGTTTTTGTAGCTGCTGCTAGGGCTGCCCTATACACAAATTTTTTATGACGGAATATTTTAGTTTGATCCTTTATCTTCAAATTCCACCCCCGGGATCGGTCAAAATCGATGTCCATCACCAAAACCCCAGAGATACAAGAAATGACTGCAAAAATGGGAAAACAGCCATGGTCAAAATTTGGGCAGTCCAATCGGAAAACCGACGCCGGATTCTTGTTCCTCGGCCGATTTTACATGAGAGAGTAAATTTTTAGGCAGCTGGAGCCGACAGGGACCGAGCAATATCGATTTTTACATTTTGACCAAATTCACCTAAATTGTGTCAGAGAAAACGAAAATCGTGAATAACATCCAAACCATGCGTTTTTCGACCCCAATATTTTAGGGCTTTTCTTAGACCCATAAGGGGTACCTTCGACCCAAATGGCGATGAAATCGGCGGTGGTCATGTTTTTCGATCGGACTTCTTAAAAAAAGTGCCTCATAGCCGGGTCTTCTGTTCAGGTGTCGACGTGGGAAGGGGATCCTGGGCCCAGCCTGCCCACGGTGGGCCGCCACAAGACAAGACCGGTGGAGGCGGAAAAAATTCTTGACGCGTTTTGAGCTCCAGTGTCAAGGTATCCAGTGTCGATAAACGGGACGGGAACCGAACGTGTAACGCCACCAATGGATTCCTCGTTCGGAGAGCAATCCTTTGGCGGACCACACGTTCGGTTCGTCCCGTTTAGCCACTCTGGAGCGAGGGGGTGGGGGACAGCTTCCCAGACCACATTCCTCATTCAGGTGGCAAAAACGCCTATAAGAAGGCAACATGTGTGGAAAAAACGCCTGTAAGTAGGCAAACATATGTGGCAAAAACGCCAGAAATCTTGCACATTCTTGCACATTCACACAAATTATTGTACACAAAATTTTACAGCGGGTCACCCCCGGTCACCCCTCACGCTGGAGCTCAAAACGCATCTACAGTTTCGGCCGCCTCCACCGGTCTTCTGACCCACAAGGTGGCCGGCTTTGGAAACTTTCCCTGCCGTTCAACCACTCAATGCACACTTGGTGGACTAGTGGCCGACTTCGTCCAGTTCGCTCACGTTGCAGGCGTCGGTGGGGTTGGCGCCGTCCCCGCCGGCGCAGAGGTGCGTCCGCGGGTCCAGCCCCCGCGCCAGCCGCGAGTCCAGGGTGTTGCACTCGGCCAGCCCGCGCAGCGTCACGTTGCCTTTGAGCAGCCTCTCGCTGCCGTCGTCGCCTGGAAGTGAAACGCCGTGAAACGCCCAACAAAACATAGGTCTCGAGCGAAAGGAAGGTATTTCGCGCTGCACGCTGGGCCAGAAGACCGGCACCGGCGGCCAAAACTCTAGACGCGTTTTGAGCTCCAGAGTCGCCAAATGGGACTCGAACCGAACGTCTGACACCACCAATGGATTGCTCTCCGAACGAGGAGTGCATTGGTGGGATCACACGTTCGGTTCGAGCCCTGTTTAGCGACTCTGGGGCTCAAAACGCGCCTAGAGTTTTGGCCGCCTCCGCCGGTCTTCTGGCCCACTGTGCGTTGGACGTCCCCACCGACCATAGGCCTCCGCGCCCCAGCCAGTGACGACGGCCAGCTCGCCGCGCAGCGTGTCCGTGTCGCCGTCCAGGTCGGTGTGCAGGCAGGCCGGCCGCACGTCGTCCTCCGCGAGGCGCGCGCTCCCGGCCAGGCGCAGCAGGGCGATGTCGTGGTAGCGCGCCCGCACCGTGTACTCGGGGTGCACCACCACCTCGGCCACCTCCAGCAGCTGCCGCGTGCCCTTGTCCGCCAGCGACTCGGTGCGGTTCAGCGCGCCCAGCAGCACCCAGCGCACCCTGGACCTGTTGGAGGGAGCAGCGTCACATCAGGGTCGCCTGAGTCCCAATGATTCTTTCGTAGCGCTGCCATGGGGCATCCCCGAGGGGGAAACAACTTCACTGAAAAACCACACGTGGTCTAGACCGCACCACTGGTGTGGTCAAATAGACCACGTTTGGCCACGTTTGGTTCGGTCTAGACCACACCAAACGCACCGAGGGGGAAAGCACTCGCGTAATAGTCGGGTCACCCTGTCCGTAATAGCACGCGTAATAGTGTGCGTAATAGTAGCGTAATAGCTGAAATTCTCAAAATTTGATCTATTTTAGGGTTTTTTTGGTCTGTTTTCAGCTAAATCGCTATATTTTGAGGCGTAATAGAGCGTTATAGGCGTAATAGTCGGGTCGTAGGTTTTAGGAGTGATTTCCCCCTCGAAACGCACCAAACGTGGTCTAGACCGCTCCTACTGATGCGGTCAAAATGGCACCCATTTGACCGCACCACTTGGTGCGGTCTAGACCACGTTTGGTTTTTCAGTGTTCCCACATTTATTGTACAAAATTTGAACACATTCCACAGTCAGATGGCGAAAACGCCTGTAAGTAGGCATGGGTGACAAATACACCAGAAATCTTGGACATTCCAACACATTCCCACTTTCCCTACAGAATCTTACAGTGGGTCACCCCTCGGCCATCCCGCACTGGTGCGAGAGAGGCAGCGCGACGAAACGGTCATTCGGAACCTAGGCGACAGCCCTTTCCTTTGCAGCAATTCCATCTCTGAGCGAGAAAGACAGCAGACTGATTCCGAGAATCGTTTTCGTCGCTCTGCGTCTCTCGGACTCATGCGGCGTCCCGAGTGGGTGCGAGAGAGACAGAGCGACGAAAACGACTCTCGGAATCGGCCTGCAGAGACTCACGCGCCGAGGGCGACGCAGTGCGCCGCCGTGAGGACGAAGTCCGGGGAGATGAGGGAGCCGCCGCAGCTGTACTCGACGGCGTCCTTCTCGCCGTAGCCGAGCAGAGCCTGGGCCACCCAGGGCGGGACGAGACACCATTATGAAAGCACTCTGCCGAGGCACAGTGGATCAGAAACCGGCGGAGGCGGCCAAAATTCTAGACGCGTTTTGAGCTCCCGAGTCACTAAACAGGACTCGAACCGAACGTGTGACCCCACCAATGGATTCCTCGTCCGGAGAGCAATCCATTGATGGGGTCAAACGGTCGGTTCGAGTCCCATTCAGCGAATCTGGAGGTCAAAACGCGTATAGAATTTCGGCCGCCTCCACCGGTTTCTGGCCCACTGTGCGCGGACTCATGGCGGAATGGAGCTGCTTGTGATGGGGCTCTCGGCCGGCATGCCGCGGCACTCACCATGTGGGGGTACTCCATCGAGTCGGCGGGGGAGAAGTAGGCGCCGAAAGCGACGTATTTGGTCCTGTCCTCTCTGCTCACCTCGCCGGAGCAGATCTGCCGCTGGTACTGCAGGCACTCTGCGAGGGCGAGGGAGTGAGCGAAGAGACGGTGGAGGAGGCCAGACGGGGCGAGAGAAAGGGAAGAGGGGTCGGGAAACCAATGACTGCGCAGCGCACTCAGGGGTTACGTTTCACAGTGGGCCAGAAGACCGGCGCAGGCGGCCAAAATTCTAGACGCGTTTTGAGCTCCAGTCGCTGAATGGGACTCGAACCGATCGCATGACCCCACTCATGGATTGCTCTCCGCGAACGAGGAATCCATTGGTGGGGGTCACACGTTCGGTTCGAGTCCTGTTTAGCGACCCTGGAGCCCAAAACGCGTCTCCCGTCTTGGCCGCCTCCACCGGTCTTCTGGCGCACTGTGCGTTTCATTCTTTCTCACTCACTCTTTCTGGCCACGCTGCCCGGACCGCCGATGACGTCCTCGAGGGCGACGCTGCGGTTGAAGGCGCCGCAGGACAGGCCAGGCGGGCCGTCAGGCGGGCCGGGCCGCGGGGGCGGCGTCGACGGCATGGTCCTGCCGTACTGCAGAGGACAGCAGACGTCGGGCATGCTGGAGCCTCCGGACGGGAAGCCGCACAGCTGCGGGTGGCCGCCCTGGCGGCGGTCCTCCACCGCGCTGGGGCACTCCGACAGCGGCCGGCACTCGGCCGCGCCGCCGGGGACGCCGAGGCCGCCCAGCACGCACGCCTCGCGGACGCCTGGCGGCAAGCAGCATGCACTCCAACTTGCAAAAGGCAAATGGCAGTCACCAAGGCAAGTGCACTTCCAGAGAGGGAGCATCCGGCTAGTGTTCCGCATTGGGCGGGTCGGTTGGGTTCTGTGAAAATTCGACCGCAGCGCTGCACCGCGACGTGTCATCGAAACTCAAAAACCGAAGTGGCTCCGAAGTGCCGCCGAAGACACGGCTTGGACATCGGCTGGCTCGGAAGCAGCCCCTCCCCGCCCCTCACCCTGCATGTGACACAAACCGTCCCGACAGGTGCTGCCCTCTAGTCGGCAAACGTAGCCAAGACGATCGGGTTGACGGCCGTCCGATGCCGTCCGAGCCGCTTGCTCATCGGGCGGGCCGGATCGGGCCGAAGGCTGTCCGCGCCGTCGGGCGGTGCAAAACCGTACGACCCGTCCGATAAGGAACACTACATCCGGCCGTCACCAAGGCAAGAGCACCTTCCAGAGGGAGCATCCGGCCGTCACCAAGGCAAGTGCACCTTCCAGAGGGAGCATCCGGCCGTTACCTGAACCGGCGGCATGGGTCGGGAACTCAAACTCCTGAGCTGCAGCCGCCAGCAGCAGCGACAGCTGGAGCAAGCCCTGGCCGAGCGCCGTGGCCCGCATTTTCGAAGAACTGCAAGACTCCTGCTGAGGCGGCGGCCCTAGGAGGACTCTGCCTTCGCGCGACCGCGCGCGGTCACGGTCATGGCCCTGGCCGCCTGGCGCGAGACGGCCAACAAAGACGGCCTGGCGGAGGTCTCCGCGGTGCTGCGCGCGGCGCTGTCTGGCTGGAGTGTTCTGCGACTCGTCGTGCGACTCGACGTGTCGCCGCGCGGTGCTGCAGCCCACTGAGCAGCGCCCCTGCGTTCCGGCCGTTCCGGTGTGCCGTGTCTCACGCTGTGCCGGCAAGGCGGCAACGCACCGGCAGTGATTCGCAACGAGCGGCAAACAGTCGCAAACCGGCTTGGCGCTGCTGGCGCTGCTGGCGCTGCTGGCGCTGCTGGCGCTGCCTGCCGCCTGGCCCAGCCTGCCTCCCATCGCACCATTTGACGTCACAAGGACGGGTCGCGGCACAGGACGCGCCGCGGCCAGCGGCCACTCAGTGCGGCGCGCGCTGCTGGAGCCGGCAAGCCTACCGGTCGTGCCACCGAGACATTCGCTCCTGCACCGAGCCGCCGGAGGGAAGGAGGCGCTTCAAACAAAAGCGGTTGAGGACAACGTTTTCAAAGCGCTCCAGAAGCGCTTGCGATGCCGCAAATCTACGGCTGCTCCATCAAAACTTGGCAGAGAAATTTTGAACTGTGGTAACATTGAAACAGGCGAGAGGATACCTTCTGTTCACTGCAGCCCAGTCTCATCGCGCCGCCTCACAGGTGCTTCCCTACTTTGGGGGTCCGTAAGAGCTTTGGACCCTCGGCTAGCAGACTTCTTTTGCTGATTGGATGATGATGTTTATCGCCATCCTGCACAAACGGCTGGCCGGAACTTGACCAAATTTGGTTTCGAGGTGGGCCGGCACCCCTCTAACCCGATTCCGAAGTCAAAAGTCCCGGACACCAAGTAGGCTCGTGGCCAGAGCTACTTCGGCCTCGAAAAAATCACCACTTCCTCCTCCGCCTGGACGGCGGCCTCGTGGTACGTCCTCGTATCTCCGAAAGTACTGGACGTAGAAGAAAACGGACTTCGGCGTTGGCCACTGTGAGACCCGGCAGCCTCAACGGCACAGTGAAACATGGGGGTCGTCATGGTAACCCCAGCGGGACGTCATCGGGGACCTCATAACGTTGTCGACGACGTAACTCGAGCTTTTGCGGACAAACAAGGCGGCTCCTTGAGCCAAAGACCAACCAGGCGTCCCCTTGGAAGTGCGCCCCAAAAACAAGGCGGGCCCTTGAACTTTGTCTGGAGTCTAAGAAAACAAGGGACTCGCCTTGGAAAACCAGGGAGCATCCTTGGAATGGGAGCAGACTTTTAAGGAACTTCCTTGAAGTGTTCCATCTTTCCTTGTTTTCCAAAAACCGTCCTTGTTTTTCAAGGAGTCGCGCTAACCGTGTGGCGCTCCGCCGCTCTTAGTGACTGTGACAAAGCGCGGATTCAAAAGCAGATCCCCTCGTGCAGCGCCGAGCCTGACGGGCTGGTCGTTCTGCGAGCTCCGCCGAGGTGAAGTGCCACGGCCATGTGTCGTCCAGCCCCCTGGTAACGTGTGGTTAAGGGCAAAATTCAATTGTGGGTCACGAATCAATTATGGGCCATTTTGTTTGACGGGCCGCTATAAATCCATGAATGACCGAACCGGCTTCAAATTCGGCATGGGTCTTCCCTCAACCTTCCTTTGTCAGCTGAAACGGTGCGGATGTCTGAGCATCGACCACAACGAAACCTATCGGGCAGCAAAGAGAGACCTTAAAATTTCAACGGAAAATTGGGCCTATCCAAGGCCAAGAAAAACGAAAAAAAAGGATGTTTTTCAAACATTAAAAAAAAATCGAATTATGGAACGGAGGGGGACGCCCTTGCTGATTTAAGGATATAATAGGTGAAGGACTAAAAGTCAACCTTAGTTTGGTAAGTGGTGTACAAGGCTTGGCGCGCGAGTAGCTTCAAAAATTGCTGACCCACAATTGGTTCCAAAAATCAATTGTGGGCCAAAACAGACAGTTTTAAAAACGGCTGTAGCTCAGTAAACGAGGACAAAAGACGAGGCTTCTATGCTGCAAAACGTAGTCAAGGGATCATATTTGAACGTCTCAAAGCTACTTTGGCTACTTGTTCAACATTTATATTTTAAATATGCATTTTTAAACTAGGGGTACGCGCCGTTTAGTTTGGGCGCGTAGTAGGCGAGCGATGCGTCTGAACACATTCTTATAGGAGATGGCAAAGAGTGGAGAATAAGGCCAATACAGTGTCTTCCGTAACGAAAGGGCCGGAATTAATGTCATTTTCGTGATTATCTTACTGAAAACTGCAGGAAACTATGTAAAACTCAACTTCAAAATTTTGGTCCGAAATTGGTAAATATTTGGAAAAGTAAAGGTCTGGGATGAAATTGGAAGTCATTTTCGTGATCAGCACACCAAACACTGCAGGAAACTGTGAAAAACTCGACTATAGAATTTTGGTCCGAAAATGGTAAATATTTGGAAAAGTAAAGGTCTGGGATGAAATTGGAAGTCATTTTCGTGATCGGTGCACCAAAAACTGCAGGAAACTATGTATAACTCGACTTAAAAATTTTGGTCCGAAATTGGTAAATTTTGGGAAAAGTAAAGGTCTGGGATGAAATTGGAAGTCATTTTCGTGATCAGCGCACCAAAAACTGCAGGAAACTATGTAAAACTCGACTTAAAAAATTTGGACCGAAATTGGTAAGTTTAGGGAAAAGTAAAGGTCTGGAGTGAAAATAAAAGTCATTTTTGTGATCAGCACACCAAATACTGCAGGAAACAATGACTCACTGAGAAAATTCTGGTCCAAAATCATGTAATTCTAGTTGAAAGTATGGGCCTGCAGTTGTTAACATGAACGCAATTTCTAAGTGTGTTTCCTGTTCATGGTGTCGTAACATGAACCCTGACACTGTTACTCAGTCGAGTAACATTCAACAGTCAGCATTGAATTGCTTAGTACGATTCACAAATGCTTCAATTACCATTCGATATCTCCTTGTTATTGAACTTATGAATACGCAATGTTCTTTGTAATACCTATAAAGCCTTTTATCTACCTTTTTTTTTAAACTAGTGGATGAAACTAGATTTATCTCAATTAATTAAAATGAGAACATTTACAGGCAGGCTGATTGCAACTATTTTACGGAGAAGACCTTCTGCTAGATCCAATGAATCGTTTCATAGAATCCAATGTCGAGCCCACTTATTGCTAAACGCAAGTTAATCTTATTCATAATGATAATTCATGATGTGATATTTAATTTTTGAAACAGTATAGCATAAGTATTTACCTAACATTCTGAGAAAATTAAAAACTAAAAACCATGACCGACACAAATTACCAGTTGTCGCAGGCAATATATGATGAAGTTAAAAGAATCGTCTCATGAAATCATATGACCAAGTCACTGAATCGTCTCATTGAATCAGATGTCAATGTCAACCCTTTTTATGCGCTACACTCACTCACTCACCATATAGTTATTTTTAAGGGTTTAGTACTATGGTAAACTCACAGCATTGCAATGAACCCTTTTTCCCCAGAGTCAGTGCCAAGAGTCAGCAAAGATTTTTTATTTTGGCAAGATTAGTGTCTGGTTTGTATTTTTGGATTGTATCAATCTTTTTTTAATGTTATTGAGCAAAGCAAACAACTAAAAAAAATAATGTCTGAGAAAAAAAATGGAAATACACTCTCAAAGCTTACAAAGACCAAAACATTCTTGCAATTTTCAAAAACACAAGCTATATTCAGTTAGTCTCCGCAGCATGGGAGTGGCGACACCGGAGTGATAGCGAGAGTGAGAGTCACTCCGGAGGAAGCGAGGTGGGGGGGGGGGGGGGGTTTGGGACTACTCGGGGGCCAATCGGGGCGGCTCGGCTCGGCTCTCGGTGCTCGGCGAATAGCAATGTGAACCGTAATAAAGTGTACCGCAATACGCAAGTTTCTAGAAGCCTTTCTAAGGGTTTAGGACTAAATATAAGGTTCCGGTTCCGGTCGTGTTTCGTGGTGTTTCGCGGTGTTTCGTGGTTCGTGGTTCGTGGTTCGTGGGTCTTTGAATTTTTGTTGTCCGCCGTTAACCAAATGTATCAGCAAAATGTCTGTCCACGAAGGTTTATGTGAATTTAAGGTGCACGACAATAATGGAGACACATATGTTACGTACTTGTCAAAGGAGGTGTTGCAGAAAACTGATGGACGTAATTGAAAGTGTTGTTATAACCTGTACAGCTTCACGGCCACGAGGTCTAACTTCTAGCATGTCTGTCTCCCAGATGCTATTAATACATTGAGATTATTGAACAAGCTAAAAGCCAGTGGCCAAAAGCCTGTTTCGAAGTGGGACGCATCGCTGTCTCCCGATTCAACTGTAGACACAAGCGAGTGGCTGCCTAGGCCGACTAAGGTCAAAGGTCAGGAATGTTTAAACTGTTGTTTCTTTCACTTTATCTTTGGAGATGTTAACTCGCTTGTCATCCTAGGTCAACCTGCTGCTGCCAAAGAGAGATGCAGTCAGACAGCACCTGTCTCAGGTTGTCTTCCCCCCCGAGCTGCAGGTAAGACAGGGGCCGACTGGGGGCGAGACAAGCCCGAAAAAACCAACAAATTCTTGGATGTGTGCCTGCCGTATGCGGAAGTCCTCCGTTGCAGAGCAGTGCCCCAAGAGGTGTGGCAGCACATATCGGATGTCTTGTATGCTGAGGACCCCTACAATTTCAATTTTAGTGCAGATCAGCTACGTGAACAAATGAGGGTACTTAAAAATTATAGATCCAAAAAGAAAGCCGGGAAGCATGGCAAGTGCACATGGGAGTTTGAAGGGAGGATGCATCTCCTCTTTGAAAGTAACACGGGAGAGGAATCCAGTAAGTCGTTGTAATGCTTCCATTCACGTCACAGTTTCCATTGGATATTAAATACTTTCTTCTCATTGTCAAGGTATTTGTGAACCGAGCATGTCCCACGGGCTGGCAGATGTATACGCTGCAGGATATCGAAGTGGTACTTTGAAGAATGCTAATGCATTAGATAAAGCTCCTGTTACTGTTGCGGACACACCTCATCACCAACTACTGGCTACTTCTGCTGTTTCCATTCCTGTTCAAGTGGATAGCATCCCCAGTATATCAGGCTTGGAAGTGACGTTCCTTGATGGTCTGTACCCCTGTGTTTATTGATTATTATTCTTTCAATGTTTTCTTTGTATTACTGTATGTAAATTCATTTTTCAGACCTTGGTGTTGCACCTCTCACTCAACGTGATGTTGGTGCCACAAGCAATCCCACTGCGTCCTTTGATGGACATATGTCTTTCCAGAGTGCTGCTTCAAACCTGAAAGGTAACATTTGATCTTTTTGTCAACTTATTTTATCCTTGGCAATTATCAATCTGCTCTCATCATAACTTTGTGTTATATTTTTAGATGTGTATACTATAAAGTTGGTGCCACCAAGGCTTTGTTCAGATCCAGCAGCTAAGGATGATATTGAATACATAGACAATTACACTGTTTCCTCAGATGGACATCCATCTTCTCTTCTCTCTCAGAAGAATGGTGATTCAGCCGAACAAGGTAACCTTTGCTAAGAATGAATAAGTTTGCAAAACATTTGATCTTTTTGTCAACTTATTTTATCCTTGGCAATTATCAATCTGCTCTCATCATAACTTTGTGTTGTATTTTTAGATGTGTATACTATAAAGTTGGTGCCACCAAGGCTTTGTTCAGATCCAGCAGCTAAGGATGATATTGAATACATAGACAATTACACTGTTTCCTCAGATGGACATCCATCTTCTCTTCTCTCTCAGAAGAATGGTGATTCAGCCGAACAAGGTAACCTTTGCTAAGAATGAATAAGTTTGCAAAACGATCAATTATCAATCTGCTCCCATCATAACTTTGTGTTCTATTTTTAGATGTGTATACTGAAAAGTCGGTGTCACCAAGGCTTGGTAATCTCGATTCTGACGTTTCAGTTCCTGCAGCTGGGGATTATATTGAATACACGGACAATGATACTGTTTCTTTTGATCCATCTTTTCTTTTCTTTGAGAAGAGAGGTGATTTGAACTTCAAAGGTAATCTCAGTTCTTTTTGTTTACTCTTATTCTAAGCAATCGTTCAGATTGCATCATATAACTTGCTGTTTTTATTTCAGATATTAACGGAAATGTTACTAAGTTGGAGCCAAAAAGCCCTATTGAGTATTCTGATGGAGAATCAGATATAGAAATTTTGGAACTTGGTACCAGTTTTAATCAAAGTACAGAATTAGTAGACACCGAGGCAGCTCGATTGGTGCCTCTGGATCTTGTTCGAGATTTTAAGAGGGGTCCACGTACAGAAGTACCTCTAGGTGTGCAGATTTTACAGCGTTTAAATAATACTTCTTGCTTGTCTTGAATAATCAGTGAGGTTTTTGTAGTATGTATTATATCTTATTTATATTATTTTATCCTTGAAGGTGTGACTGCATACAGCACAGAAGTGGATGCAGAAGTGGATTCAGATGCCAGTGCCAGTGCCACTCTAGACACCACCACCCAAAGGCAGTCAGATGAATCCACCTCTTTCCATCTTGGCTTTTCTAGAAGGCTGCCTTCTCCTCCTCCTGAAAACCCCTGTGCAGATGCACTTCATACTGAGGCAGGTGGTGTTTCTTCAGGTATGAATAACATATATTTCTATAGAGACATTCATTACTTTCTTCATTATTGGTTTCTTTACCACTATCACTGTCTTTTCAGAAAACACTACTTTGCTGGGGCAAACAACCTTCAATGCGCAAATCCCAATGTCTTCAACACCTAGTGGGGGCCATGCAGGTTCCACCTTTCATCTTTCTTCACCAGCCAAAAAGAGGACATCTGCTGGATTTAAATTTAGAAGTAAGTTCATTTTCCTTTACAACTTTTCTCATTTTCTTCATAATTAATAATAATTTAATGGAACTATTGCCTTGCAGGTCCAACGAATAGAACTCCCAAGAGGAAGGTGGCCGCTGCCAGTCTTGTCTGGGATCCAGCAACAACTAACATTTTTGTTGAGGAATGTGTGGCACGGAAAGGGGATGTTCAGAAGGATGACATCCCAATCAGGGTGTGGAAAGAGATAAGTGGTGCAATGAAAGAAAAAGGAGAAACGTACTCCTGGGAAATGTGCAGGGCAAAGTATCATCAGATGAACAACTACTTTGCTAATAAGATGATTGGTGTTGGCGGTTCATTGGGAGGTATCAAGTGGCCTCATTATGAACGATTCTGTGAAATCCATGATATACCAATCGACTTTGTACCTTCAGATGATGCTGCTCATGATATTGTTCTCACTCCGTCCAAGAAAGGTAATAAACAAATACTGTGTAGTTGGAGCACCTTCATAATTTTCTCAGTTTTTAATATTGTATTTCCTTTCTCTTCCAGGACAAATTTGGGTTCCAGATGCTGAGCTTTTGCTTATCACCTTGTATTCAGGCATGAAACCCAAGTTTGATGGTACACGTTCCTCCACTCGTCACAACACCTTATACAATCAAATTGGTGGCACAATGCGAAGTTTCGTTGTTAAGGTGTCAGGGAAACAATGCAAGTCACACATGAACTCCCTCATTAGTGAATTCAGGAAGGCTTACGACGAATCAGGACAGAGTGGTGCAGGTGCACCCACTTTTCTACATTATGACAGATTCCTGAAAATTTTTGAGAGAAGTGCAACTTTGGTTACGCCAGTGGCTGTCTCTGTCGGGCAAGGACTCGCATACACTGTGGCTGGTGTCATTGAAGATGACTCCAAACGTGGATCCCGGTCACGCCCTAAAACTACATCAGATAATGAAGATAAACCTAAGAGAGTATCAAAGAAAACTCTTTTCAAGTCATGGGCACAAGAAATCCAGGAGAGGCAGTTGGAGTTAAAAGAAAAGCAGAATGAAGAATTCAGATTGATGCGGGAAGGGTTTGAGAAGAGATCTGATGAACGATCAGCCACGTTGAGGGAACTTGTTGAGATTGTCAAGGAAAAGAGAAACAATAAGTGATCCACTAATTTTATTTTTCCTTTCATACTTCTTCTTGCAAGGCTTATTGCTACACTGTTAAAAAAAATTACTGAAAATTCATAATTTTTTGTAAGAAGTCGATTTACTTACATTCAGTCTGAATTTTCATACCAAAACTTTCATACTTCGCGGTCTGAAAGTTTCAGACGACGTTAGTCTGAATTTTCAAATCAACATGTTGTATGAAAAATGATACCAGTCGGTCTATTTTATCAGACTAAGTTGTACGAAGACATTGAACAGTCGCACCCAAAAATGCCACTCTGTAGAGTAGAACACATATCGGCGAACTTTTGCCATCGGTTTATCGTAGACGCTCAGCGGATCGTCTCGGCTCAAAAATTAGGTACACGGCAGTAGACACCAACTTGCAAAGGTAATGAAGAGGCTAGAGGTGACTGCTGAATTGCGAGGGAGAGCGGCCTTAGCCCAACCACGCGCCGACCCGTGGCCATGCGCGAGAGTGAAATTGTATTCTTTGTTATTAAGCTTATACTGCACTTATTAACCTGAATCTTGCTTTGGTGCACTCATGCCCTTTCAGACAATCACTTGGAATAAGTTTGTAACAAAATATTCGCAATTTCGCCTTCAAGTGGCAATTTTAGCTCCAAAAGATCATCCATGCGACACTAGCGCCACCTAGCGGATAGAGCAACAAGTGTCCATTTCGGAGCTCTGAAACATTCTCTATGCTTTTACGACACTAAACGTAAATATTATTTGAAATACAATAGTAGTGTTGATAAAAGTTCTGAGAAAATCGAAAAATGTACAAAGGGGACGGGGTTTTTTTCACTCGTTTTCCGATTTCACAAGTATGAATTTAGTTTTCGGACGACAATGTACAAAACTTGATAGCCATCGCTCTAAATATTCAGACTTGCTAGTCTAAATTCAAATTTCAGACAACAGGTCAAACTTTTCAGACAGTTGTTCTTAATATTCGTACCATTTTATGAATTTACGATTCAGACCACCATGTAAGACGAAATCAGTCTGAATTTTCATATTTTTTTTAACAGTGTATGGTTTTCTGGAAGTTCTCTATCTTTCAAAACCTTTTCATTCTGTTCTAACAAATACTCCTTGCTTTGTTAACTGATTTTTTATGGTTCCTATTGTTTGAAGGGTTTGGTGTCGTATCCCCACTGTCTTTTGTTTTTAGACTTTTACATTCTATTCCAGTGATACTCGGGATGGTGTCAGTATTATGTTGGTTGAATTACTTGCAATCAAAACATCTTTTAAGTTTTGACTTAAATTGTACTTAGATTAGTAGCCCAAACCTGTAAGCCATACTGTGTATGGTCAATCTTGTGATTTATAGCCTTAAAAGGTCCAATTGTAATATGAGACCAATTTAATTTTATGAATGAGTATTTTCCACTAATTTTAGTTTTCCTTTCATACTTTTTCTTACAAGACCGATTTCTGTGGTTTTCTGAAAGTTCTCTATCTTCCAAAACCTTTTCATTCCGGTCTAACAAATACTCCTTGCTTTGTTAAGTGAGTTTATGTGGTTCCTCTTGTTTAAGTGGTTTGGTGTTGAAATGTCCATACTACATTTTATTTTTTTAAGACTTCCCAGTGAGTTTGTGTTAGTATAAGTATTATGTTGGTTGAATTACTTGCAATCAAAACATCTCTTAATTTTTGACTTAAATTGTTCTTATATTAGTTGCCCAAACCTGTAAGCTATACTGTGTCTGGTCAATCTTGTGATTTATAGCCTTAAGGTCCAATTGTAATGAGACAATTGTAACTTTATGAATAAGAATTTCATTAGTTAATAAATAACTTATTCACTAATTTTATTTTTTCCTTTTGTGTTTTTACTTACAAGGCTGATTACTGTGGTTTTCTGGATGTTCTCTATCTTGAACCTTTTCATTCCATTTTAACTACTTTTGTGAACTGAGATTTTGTGGTTCCTTGTTTAAATGATAAGTTGTTTCAATGTCCTTACTGTCCTTTTTTATTTTAGACTTCCTGGTGAATTTGGGTTGGTATCAGTATTATGTTGGTTGAAATATTTGTAATCAAAACATCTTTTGTGGGCTGTACTGTATGTGTCTGGTCAATATTGTGATTTATATCCTTAAATAAATAGGTCTATTTGTAATGAGTCCATTTAAGTTTATGAATGAGAGTTTTATTTGTTAATAAATACTGTGACATGGACATGTATAATTGAATTTTTATTCACTCAGGTACAAATTTTTGTGCTTACAACTGAAATTAATACCTATTTAATGCAACTTTTACACAAAACGAACTACTTTCATTGAGGAGTTTGAATTTTGGATTAAAATGATGAGCAGGTTTAAAAGGAATACAAGCATTTAAAAAAATTAAGATGATCTCAATCAAGCAGGTACAGAAGTTAAAGTTGCGAGACTAAATTATAAAACACGCAAGAATATAGACACCGTATAACATAATTAAGATAATTTTACATGCAGAGGAGATCCACAGAAACAACATTTCATTGAGCAAGGAACTCCATGAGGTGCAACTGCTTCTCTTGGCCCCGCTCCTGGGCTCCCTCCATGAGTTGGACAAGGTTAGCATCCTCTTCATCTTGAAGATTTCCATCCACAAACTCTTCATCGCCCAAAATTTGATCATCTCTGATAGGCCTTCTCAGTTCATCTTCCTGCCATAAAAATATAAAGAAACAATTAGTACAACATTTGAATGCATCAGCAGTAACAGAAAAGGGATATAAAGTTATACTCACATCAACCAGTGGCTCTCCTTGTAATATCATAAAGTTATGGAGAACAAAAGATGCAGTAATGTGGTCAACTGCTATTTGTTGGTTTTTCACGTGCATGGACTTCATTCTTCTCCATTTTCCCTTGGCCCGACCAAATGCATGCTCAACTCTAACACGACCTTGTGATAGAGTTCTGTTGAAATGTAACTGCTCCGCAGTCAGGTGGCCATTGTCGGCAAAAGGTATCATCATCTGGAACAAAGATTAAGTCAGAAGTAAGCACATACAAAACAGAACAAGACACAAATTGGGCAATGACATTCTTACAAAGTCTGTTAAAACGTAGCCACCATCCCCAAGTAAGTGGTCTTCCTCCCCAAGGCGTCCTCCCTGTAAAATATCCCTGCATAGAGGACTTCGGCGAAAAACTCTAGCATCGTGAAGACTCCCTGGCTCTCCAACATAAAGGTCTCTCACTAGGAGTGTGTGGTCAACCACAGCTTGAACAAGAATACTGTAAGTGTGATGCCTGTTCCTGTAAGCTGCAGGGTTTGCAACAGGGGCAGTTACGTAAACATGTGTGCTATCTATACAGCCAGAAACTCCAGGAAACCCTGTGGCTCTTTGGAAGTTATTCTGAATGTGCTGGCGTTCTTCTTCGTCAGGCCATGAAATGTACCGCCCAGCCATTTCTCTAAGAGCTTCGATAATGTATTCGTAATGATAATACAAGGTGCCAGGGCTGACTCTGCGACAGTCCGGAAAGTGTTAGGTGTGGCTAATAGCCAAAGTACCATCATTACAATGTCTCTTAGGGGAGTTCGAACTCTTCGGAGTCTCCCAGTTTCAGTCAAATGGGTATGAATGGTTTGAACTAGAGCCTGTGGAAATTAAAAATAATGATCACTTTCTGGCAGTTACTTCGACATTTTAGCCCACCAACAATCATTTGCTTACCTCGAAACAAGCCTTTGACATCCTAAAATGGAGCCTAAAGCATCTGTCATTCATCTCATGAAATTCTTCTCTATTCACAGTAATATTTTGCCATGATGCTAAGTCATCTGCAACATGAAAAACAATTACAGAGAAGCAAGAAACAACACCGTTGTTACACCCACAAAACTGATGTCACCCTATCCTACCTATTCCCAGGCCTTCGTCCATTTCCATCCATTCATTAGCTGCTATGTCAGCTGCTGCCATCATAAGCCGGTAAAAATCATCTTCTTCCTCTTCAATAAGGGCAGCCGCAAGGGCAATAGCCTCCACCTCATCCATATTTTACTTTTTTTACAATTTTAACTAGACACAGCACAGGCGGACTGCGGACAGTACGCCCAGAAAGCGGAAACTGAAGCGGAAGCGAATCGAGCGGCGAGCATATTGCGATACACTTTATTACGGTTCACATTGCTATTCGCCGAGCACCGAGAGCCGAGCCGAGCCGTCCCGATTGGCCCCCGAGTAGTCCCGAACCCCCCCACTTCGCTTCCTCCGGAGTGACTCTCACTCTCGCTACCACTCCGGTGTCGCCACTCCCATGCTGCGGAGACTAACTGAATATAGCTACACACACTCCACTGACTAAAACATTTCCCCTGTAGCAGGGGAGGGGAGGGGGCGGACAGACGAAACGCGTAATAATTTGTCACTTTCATTTTCCGTATTTCACTGCGTTGACACTCCGGAGGGGTTTCAATCATTCTAGAATGTTGAAAAACTAAGGTCGATCTCATTTCCAAACCGTTCTGCTATTTATTTTGTTTTATTTGTTGATTTGCTTGTGTCCCGTATTTGAGAGCCGCGGCCGCAGGTATGAGAAATTGGTAACTAACTGCTGCCAACCTAACCATGCTAATAAACTGATTCAAAAAGATGTTTTGAATATTTCAAACGATACTAAACAACGATTTGAAACAAACTCGTGTTGGGCGGAAGTAAGACGACGCTAAATGCAAAGTAAGGAAACTATACCTGTTGTAGTCGCTGAGAAACGTGAGCGTGTACGAACAGAGGGACAGACGGACAGACAGACTCACGACCAGTCACTTTTTGGAGCGCCCAAACACGGCAAGGGCTCGCTATCGCTCGCCAAAAAAGTGACCCATAATTGATTTTTTACCTTACTAGAGCCCTGCTAGAGCAGCTCTACATTACCCCCTTGGGTAAGGGTTCTTAGCCCTATCCGCGTGCTAGGCCACCAGTCCGCTCCGCAACACACCGCTGTAGAGACGGTGGCCTACCTTGCCCCTGTGACGATGCCACGCTCAGAGCCCTAGATTGCCAGCGAGGGGTCGGCAACTCATATACGCGGTGGCTATATTACCCGTATATTCCCTGTATATTACCATACTCGCGCTGCTCGCTGGGGGCTCCGCCCCCAGACCCCCGCATGTGTGGGGCGCGTATACCGAAGTATTTTTAGTAAGTCCGTGGTGACCAAAGGGAAATTTTCTAATGGGGCATTCCATGCCAGTCCGACCACTTTCGTAGGTCACTATCTCGGAATTCGATGCAACTTTTTTTTCCAAGTAGTACTTCATGAGAAAACATGCTGTGCAAAATTTCAGGCCGATCGGACCAGTAGTTCCTGAGATATGGGCTTTTCAATTTTTGCCTAAACTGTTGTTTGAGTGGTTTGGGTGAAATTGCAAGTTTCCACATTTTCCGTCCGTGCTATGTTGCTAATGGAGCTATGGCGTTTCTGAAGATGTTTTCTTGAAGGGAAAACTATAAGGATTCAGAATCTGTAATCGAATTTAAGATCCGAGTCCTGCAAAGGGGCTAAAAATGGCAAAAATCACAAAATTTTCGGTTTTTTTTACACATTTTTCAAACTTATAATTTCCCTATGTCCATATCGTGAAAACCAAAATCTAGTAGCGCAAAATGTAGATCAAGACGTGCCCTATCGAGCTGCGAGACGAAAAAAGGTGGGTATGGGTCTAACTTCGGAGCTACAGCCTCTCAAAAATTGTGTTTTAGACCTAAAATTGCAATTTTGCTAAACGTGCTCTGCAGTTAGTTTCCTTCCGCCCCATCCTAGGCCATGGGTTTCTTCGTGCAGAAATGGTCCGTCTCTTCCGAATGGTGAACCAGAGCCTAGTTATGACTATCGTATCGTAGAGCCCGAGGACTGGCCTAGCCCCTGCAGGTTGGGCAACCCACCCGGCGCAAGTGCGTCGAAACAAGTGTTGCCTACATTCCAGGCGCTTGGCTTCGCAAACCTCTGCCTTGCGATGAACGAGGGTGCCCCCTTCCCCCAGCCCATACACCTACACTAGGGTGTTTCACTCGGTCGTATTTGATACCCACGGCATGTTTTTCTGAAAGGCCATAACGTAACTTGAATTTTGAGCCCTCGATGAGCGGAATCGGACAACGCTAAGTGACCGCGCATCGAACATAAAGATTTTTCAGCCACCTCAAAAAACGCGCGCGCCACCGGACAAAGGCAGGCCCCGTGCAGAGCCGGTGCAATGGATTCACACCAGACCTTCTCAGCGTTGTTCACAAGGGTCCATAGTAGGTGCCTGTTAACATTTTGGACTGCACTCCAAATCCAGTGGCAAGTTTCCTCGCCACTGGAGTGGCGTCTTTTCCAAAGCGCCAAGATTTGGCGTTCCCATCCCTGGTTTCCGGATTCCACGCCAAATTTTGGCGTTCCACAGAGAGCGCCAAAATTTGGCGTTCCATTCCCCAGAGCATCACAGACCAGAACGCCAAAATTTGGCGCTGCAAAAGAAATGGAATAATTTGGCTTGGAAAGCAATACCCGTTCACAGAAAAATAAATGTGCATACAATAGTTTTCAGTGCTTAGGATCCCTAGTTCAAATCACAGCAATTATACTATGAAAAGTAGAACTGGACCAGTAAAATACAAGACCTGCATCTGTATTTTCAGGTTACGTGTCAATGCCGCTGACCAACTATTGAATCACTTTGGTTTGGCCAGCGATTCCTGAGACACTGGGAAAATGGTACTCACATCAACACAAAACGCTGGATATCACTGAGTCACTCTCTCTTGATAAGGGGTTGACACAGCAAGGAGTCTCAGTCCATTCACAAACCAGGAAGACTTGAGCTAGCCTCAGAGCCCTAGCCTGGCCCTGCCGCATCACGCCGCTCCCTCTTCAAAATCTTCCACAGAACAACACTTGAATAGTTTTGAAATGGCCCGAGAGCACTCAGGCCTTTTGAAAGTACTGCGACACGATAAAACGTGACAGACATAGACTATCGTTGACCGTGGCGAACGAAATGCACACAAAAGTAACAATTTGAATGTTTCGTTTGTCTAAGAGGAGTAGCCATGTTTACTGTTTTTATTGTTTAGCTTTTGTTGATTGCTTATGCGCACCAACCTGTTGAGTGCCAATAACATGTTATTCACACTCGATATGTTATTTGCACTCGACAGTGCGAATAACATGTTATTCGCACTCAAAATGTTATTTGCACTCCAATGTTATTCGCACTCAACAGGTTGGTGCGCATAAGCAATCAACAAAAGCTGAACAATAAAAACAGTAAACATGGCTACTCCTCTTAGACAAACGAAACATTCGTATTGTTACTTTTGTGTGCATTTCGTTCGCAACGGTCAACGATAGTCTATGTCTGTCATGTTTTATCGTGTCGCAGTACTTTCAAAAGGCCTGAGTGCTCTCGGGCCATTTCAAAACTATTCAAGTGTTGTTCTGTGGAAGATTTTGAAGAGGGAGCGGCGTGATGCGGCAGGGCCAGGCTAGGGCTCTGAGGCTAGCTCAAGTCTTCCTGGTTTGTGAATGGACTGAGACTCCTTGCTGTGTCAACCCCTTATCAAGAGAGAGTGACTCAGTGATATCCAGCGTTTTGTGTTGATGTGAGTACCATTTTCCCAGTGTCTCAGGAATCGCTGGCCAAACCAAAGTGATTCAATAGTTGGTCAGCGGCATTGACACGTAACCTGAAAATACAGATGCAGCCCTTGTATTTTACTGGTCCAGTTCTACTTTTCATAGTATAATTGCTGTGATTTGAACTAGGGATCCTAAGCACTGAAAACTATTGTATGCACATTTATTTTTCTGTGAACGGGTATTGCTTTCCAAGCCAAATCATTCCATTTCTTTTGCAGCGCCAAATTTTGGCGTTCTGGTCTGTGGTGCTCTGGGGAATGGAACGCCAAATTTTGGCGCTCTCTGTGTAACGCCAAAATTTGGCATGGAATCCGGAAACCAGGGATGAGAACGCCAAATCTTGGCGCTTTGGAAAAGACGCCACTCCAGTGGCGAGGAAACTTGCCACTGGATTTGGAGTGTGGCTGGTGCCATTGCGGCGAAGGTTAGGTTACGCAAAGTCTGAACTTCGTCCAGCCGCCAAACGGTTTGAGCTAGTTACCCCGAATTTGGCATACATTGAGTCGGTCAGACTAGTAACTACACATCGATCCCCGCGAAAACGCTTTAGTTTTACGAGTGTGGTGGGTGCAAAACTGTGGTTACCCAAATTTACCACACGTGATGATGCCGTCAAAACCCCTTAAAATCAGTGGTCAGCAAAGTACCACATAAAATTCATTCATTCACAGCACATATGTGCACTGCCAATCCAAGTGTGAGACAGTCTCACACTATTTAGTGCGAACCACGATGTCTCACGCTTACAAGTGTGAGCCACGTTTGTCCCACGCTTGCAAGCGTGAGACATCATTTGTCTCACACTTACAAGTGTGAGACACGGTTTGTCCCACACTTACTGCCTATGGTTCCCTGTGGTTAAATGCCACAGGACCCACGCTCGTAAGTATGAGACGTGTCTCACGCTTGTAAGTGTGAGACATGCCGTGTCTCACACTTGTAAGTGTGAGACATGCCGTGTCTCACACTTGTAAGTGTGGCACACGCATGGCTCACGCTTGTAAGCGTGAGACATCGTGGTTCGCACGCAATAGTGTGAGACTGTCTCACACTTGGATTGGCAGTGTGGTCAGTCCTCCATACCTCATAAAAGGGTGGTCTTGACCACGCAATACATGAGGTAACGGCTAAATCAAAGGCTGTACACCATTTTTTGAGGGGGTGTAGTTCTTACTCCATGAATGATTTTGCTTTTTTTCATTCTTAAGGTTAATTATAAAAATCAAAAACCACTTAAAGGATTAAAAGAAATGTGAAAACAAAATTATTTCCTTTAACTTATTTTGTCTCCCCACCTCCGTATCCCAGGTCAACATAGGTGGTCAAGCCCCTCTAATTCAAGTTCAAGGCACCTGGGACAAACGTTCCTTCCCTGCCCAGTGGAGCGGCCCATAAGCGCGAGAGAGAGAGAGAGAGAGAGAGAGAGAGAGAGAGAGAGAGAGAGAGAGGGAGAGAGAGCTAGCACTACACTGAGATCGAAAGTGTGGTGAATTTACCACATAAGGCTGTGCTGAGACCTCAAATGTGGTTATCTCATTCTGCCACACGTACAAATGTAGTAAGAATTACACCCCCTCGAAAAAATGGTGTACAAGCCTTTAATTTAGCCGTTACCTCGTGTATTGCGTGGTCAAGACCACCCTTTCATGAGGTATGGAGGACTGACCACATATGTGCTGTGAATGAATGAATTTTATGTGGTACTTTGCTGACCACTGATTTTAAGGGGTTTTGACGGCATCATCACGTGTGGTAAATTTGGGTAACCACAGTTTTGTACCCACCACACATAATCTGTAGTCTGTACCACACTTCGCAGGACAGTGTAGCACCGTTCACTGTTCGGTATCGTTGCACACCCCGTAGTAGTGGTGGTGAATGTCTGTGTTGGGGTGTGTATGGGCTGGGGGAAGGGGGCACCCTCGTTCATCGCAAGGCAGAGGTTTGCGAAGCCAAGCGCCTGGAATGTAGGCAACACTTGTTTCGACGCACTTGCGCCGGGTGGGTTGCCCAACCTGCAGGGGCTAGGCCAGTCCTCGGGCTCTACGATACGATAGTCATAACTAGGCTCTGGTTCACCATTCGGAAGAGACGGACCATTTCTGCATGAAGAAACCCATGGTCTAGGATGGGGCGGAAGGAAACTAACTGCAGAGCACGTTTAGCAAAATTGCAATTTTAGGTCTAAAACACAATTTTTGAGAGGCTGTAGCTCCGAAGTTAGACCCATACCCACCTTTTTTCGTCTCGCAGCTCGATAGGGCACGTCTTGATCTACATTTTGCGCTACTAGATTTTGGTTTTCACGATATGGACATAGGGAAATTATAAGTTTGAAAAATGTGTAAAAAAAACCGAAAATTTTGTGATTTTTGCCATTTTTAGCCCCTTTGCGGGACTCGGATCTCAAATTCGATTACAGATTCTGAATCCTTATAGTTTTCCCTTCAAGAAAACATCTTCAGAAACGCCATAGCTCCATTAGCAACATAGCACGGACGGAAAATGTGGAAACTTGCAATTTCACCCAAACCACTCAAACAACAGTTTAGGCAAAAATTGAAAAGCCCATATCTCAGGAACTACTGGTCCGATCGGCCTGAAATTTTGCACAGCATGTTTTCTCATGAAGTACTACTTGGAAAAAAAGTTGCATCGAATTCCGAGATAGTGACCTACGAAAGTGGTCGGACTGGCATGGAATGCCCCAGCTGCCATCTCTAGACGCACAGATGTACGTGATCCCTATTGATCCATGCATGATCCTGCTGAAGAAAAATAAAAGGTTTCTGTTCGATATTTTTAATTCTCGAAAAACTACTTTCTAAATTTTAAACCGAATGTCAGCAGCCTTTGCTGATGACTCTGCCAATATTGAGAGGCCAATTCTGAGCTATCACACCAAAGTTCGGGCTGAGCTGAGAGTCAACATGGATATTAGATTCACATAGTAGCAACTACTACTACTACTACTACTACTACTACTACTACTACTACTTCTACACTGCGGTTTTATGTTTTCATTACAGAGGTATGGAAATGTGCTACATTCATATGAAACTCATCATGTTTTTAAACCCGACGGGCATGGTTTCATGAAGTTACGTTGCTACAACGTGCTTTAAGTTGCCGGCAACGAAAAGCACGTTGTAGCAACGTAACTTCATGAAACCATGCCCGTCGGGAATTATGCAGCTGAAGATTTGCAAACATGTATTTGATTCTATTGCAGCATATTTATTATCATCTGTGGACACTTATATCACATTTCAACAATAAAACAAAAATGATTTTACTGTACTCGACTGCAGTGCATTTTGTCTTGCAACCTGGTTATGCAGAAAACTAGGGCTCTGACTTTTGCCCGGGTACCCGGGTTACCCGGTTACCCGCCCGCCCGGGTTGGACCGGGTCCGCGCATAGACCCGGGTATGCGGGTAAACCCGTGGACCCGGGTCCCGGGACTGGTCCCCTGCGGTTCCACTGGAGCGCACTGCGTGTTGCCTACTGCCAGGGCGGTGGATCCAAGGCTCCGGGTAAACCCGCAGACCCGGGACCCGGGTCCACGGGTTTACCCGCATACCCGGGTACCCGGGTCTACCCGCGTATACGGTGATGCGATGAAGTATACGTATACGTCATCATAGGGGGAGGGGAGGGGGTTGCGTCAGGGATGACGCTGAGTGATGATGATGGGGAGGGGGGAGGGGGTCAAAAAGTGGCCTAAAACAGGTGACGTAATATTTGAACGCCGCCTTAGAACAAGGTAGGTTTACGCCAGACCGCGTCTTGTCGTAACAGGCTTCGTGATGTCTCGGGGCCTGTTCCTCCAATCCGCGCCTGGCGTACCTACCTACCTTGGCCTGCGGCGCTAGCCTGCCTTCGACAGGCATTGGCTTATCCATCGTCTGTTACTTCTTACTTGTTGCATACTGGGGGGCTCCGCCCCCCAGATCCCCCTTCATTCTAGATAGAGTTGCTTCATCTACAGATAACACGATCCTGACCCTTGTAACTTTTTAGCCCCAGACCCCCCTTTCATCAAGACGGGAGAGATCTGAAAACTCAGAAAACTCAATTTTTCGCCGTTTTTAGGTGTTTTTCAGCCATAAAAATTGAACCAGTTTCGCGTATGCCGAGCCAAGAACATACCTAATGAGCCTGCAAAATCTCAGCCAGATCGGCCGAGCTGTTCAGGAGGACACTGAAAATCTATCGGCGTGACTTCGTGCCGCTGCAGGGGCGTGAATAAAGTCTCACGCCAATAAACGGCATGACAGAAAAGTCACGCCGAAAATCGGCGTGACTCAAAAATTCACGCCAATTTTTGGTGTGAATTTCATGTCATGCCGCTTTGGCATGACTTTTCTTATAAAACGCGTTGTCATTCACGCCAAATGAGGGCGTGACTCACATGTCACGCCGTTTTTCGGCAGGAATTGCGTGTCATGCCAATTTTTGGCGTGACTTTTTGTCACGCCATAATTTGGCCCTGTGTCCGACCAATATGTTTTCAGTGGAGTAGTGCGCACACACACACACACAGACAGAAAAAGTTTTTTAACCCCACTGGAGTAACGGGCTTCGCTATCGCTCAGCCAATAATCTGTGGAATTTACAAAGGTTATCGAAGTTACTTTTGCAAATTCACGAAGATTCTGGTTAATTATCGAAGATTCTCTGTAGATCCACGAACGAACATTCATCGGAAATTCACAAAGATTCCTCGTAAATTTACAAAGACTCCTCGTAAATTCACAGATTCTTCGCAAGTTCACACAGAATCTTTCTGATTCTCAATTTACTTTTCACAGTGCGGGCGAATCATTCGCTGCGAGCCCTTATATCACTGTGCCCGTTTCCGCGCAGGCCGTGCTCGGCGGAAGCTGATAAGAAACTGTGCTCGCTGGCCAAGGGATTGGCTTGGCTAGATAATACTAGGGTCCTTGAATAATACTGCTTCATGGACAACATGAGGCTTTTTGGCCTTACTCCAAGAGAACCTTCGACATTTTGTATCATCCGCTCTCATTCAAGATTTATCTTAATTTTTTTTTGTACATAGGAACCGGTACACGCAAGCACCGAGACAAAAGACGTAGCCTCAAGCGACGAGGACGTGGGTAATCACAGTTCAAACGTATGCATAGCGCAAAACTGGCTACGTCTGCGTAAAAAAAAACAACTAAAAAAAGGAGCTTTATTCGCGACAGTCTCATGCGGAAAAATGCTCGGCAGCATGAAAATCATCAAGACAAAGAGGTCCCTTTGTCGAACTAGTCAAGTTGGCGCGGGACAAGATATGACATAAAACAAAACAGAAAATAAAAAATTCCAATGCTTACGCATTGCACGGTGTTCCGGTTGTGGAAATAATGTAAGTTAATGAAAGAAGATTTGAAGTTAGAAATACGAAGAAGGGAGTAAATTTTATATTTTGGGGCTGAGAGAGAACCGCAGCCTTTAAAAGCAAGCCAAACAACCCAACCTCAGCAACAATGGAGAGGCAGTTTCAATGTGCGACTACTTGTTTTTTTCAGCCTCGCGATTTTCGAAAGGGCGCAGACGCTGGGAAAATTGTTGCCAACTGCGGAAAATCTATTTATTCTGTCTTTTTAGCTGCGAAGTTTTTACTAATGACAGATTTGAATTATGTGTAAATGCTTTATTAGTTTACAATGAGTGAACATTGGCATTTGTGAATTTTACGGCGTTTTAATTTCTTTTTATCATGGACTTTAAATTTTGACAGTTGGTATAATGGCAGTGGGACGTTTTCATCGAGAATTTTTCTTCATGTTTTTATCATTTTCTTAGAACAGTGATTAGTTTTTGTCACTTTGATGAGGCAGGAGGTTTAGTTTTGAGGAGTGGCACATTTTTTCTTCGAAACGTTTCTGGAAAATGTGAACGGATAAGGGTGCTTGATTGTTGCAAATTTATGTTTTAGTCGTTTACGGAAAATTTCCACGATAAATTTTTTAGATTTTCTGGACTTTTTATTGTATTATGAAAAGGATCAATATGGCGGGAGCGAAATGTCCATCGTGGGGGGTCCGTAGAAGAAGAATTCTGAGCCCCGGGCAATAGGGGTCCTCCTTCGTCGGAACCCCTAAAAAGTCTCATTCAACGAACGTTAATGAAAGCAGATGATACTCGTTTGGTTTTCTTTGTTTTCTTATACGGGGTAGTATGCGGGATCATTCCAAAGATAGTATTTAAAATTGTGTATGAAACAAAATACACAGACCCGAGCGAGCTGGCCGGTGTTGGTACTAGCCGTGCCGAGCTGTGGCCTGCACCGCCCGCCGCCGAGCCCGAGCGAGCGCCCCAGGCCGGGCCTAATCGGGAGGCATTGTTGCGCTATACTCCGCGCCGTGGCAGGCGGGGAGGGATTGTCAATGCGAGGTGAGGGTGCCATTGTTTACGCCCGGTGCCGCTGGCGCTGTACCGTGGAGGGATTGTCGAATTCCGCGCAGGCTGCGCCCCATTGCCAGCCAGCCAGCCAGCCAAACGCACCAGCCCGCCCCGGCCGCCAGCCCCTATTATATTGTTAGGATACGCGCTTGGTTTCTGGACTCGAGAGTGAAAGCACGCTGACACCTTCGTTTGTGTATAGTAGTTTTAAGTATGTTTCATGTGTGAAGGAATCATCTGCTAAAAGAAAAAGGACAAGCACGTTTCTTGAGACTTAGGTGCCTGCCGTGCGAACCGCCTCTACAACTTTTCAGATCTCTGCTCGACGCATGGCGCTCAGGCGAGACCGCAAGGAAGTCCCAGGGTGACGCCGAGGAATGCACAGCCGCTGCTGCTGCCCACCTCACCCCCTCTCGGGGAGCGAGGTTCGTTACGGCAGCAGCCGGGGGTTGAACCTGCCCATGTGCAGCAGCACCCCGGTGGGGTTGTGCCTCACGAAGAACAGGAAGGGCCGGTCGAAGCGCAGCCGGGCCGCCTCCGGGATGCGGGCATGCCGCGGCCGCAGCGCCAGCGGCACCTTCATCAGGTCGGGGTCCTCGAAGTCCGCGATGCGCTGGAACGTCCTCGACTCCCTGCTGGCCGAGCTGCTGGCCGAGCTGCTGGCCGAGGTCGCCGACGACGAGCCGTCCTCGGACGCGGAGACCTACTCGGACGACGTGAGGCCCGTCGAGCCGCGCGCCTCCGCCGCCTCCAGCGCGTCGCCCAGCCGCGCGTAGTAGGAGTCCCTGCAGTGAGGCGGAGTCCGTCAAACACTCTCTCCATCCTTTGAAGTTTCCTTTGGCGCCGTGCAAACATCACGTCACCTACTTTAGGCTCCTCCCCCCGGTCCATCATCAGTCGGGCTTAGCCCCGCCTTGCCCATGTACTTAAGAAAGGATCGTCTTCAGGGGCACCCGTCTTCCTAAAGTGAGGACGTAATATTTGCATACCACCTACTCAGCACACCCTACACTGTTATTCCTGGGTGTTCAATAACTAAGCGCCTTAAGGCGTTTGCCTCAAAAACCTAGACGCCTTGATGCGCTTAGTTACTCAACGCCTAAGGCGTTTAGTTACTCAACGCCTAAGGCGTTTAGTTACTC
Source organism: Thrips palmi (assembly GCF_012932325.1). Classification (NCBI taxonomy): domain Eukaryota; kingdom Metazoa; phylum Arthropoda; class Insecta; order Thysanoptera; family Thripidae; genus Thrips; species Thrips palmi. The sequence continues at coordinate 13,914,017 of NW_023144624.1, read as the reverse complement.
AACGCCTAAGGCGTTGAGTTACAGGACACCTTTGCTTGGCCTGTACCCACCACAACAGCAGTGGGAGTACTAATGCAATACAAGCTGCCCTTTTCCATTGCGTCAAGGCGTCAAGAACCTATAAAGCCCCAATCCGACTGACTCACTGACTCACTCATAGAAATGTTTGGGGTGAAGGAGTGGTCGTAGCGACTTGCGGTTTTTTCCATTCAATTCCAAATTTTATGGGAAAATTGGGAAAAATCCCAAAAGTTGAAAATTCCTCACCGTTTCCGAGAAAACCTACTTTATCTACAAAAAAGGGGAACAAATTTCTCACCGTTTCCGAGCAAACCTACTCAATCTTCAAAAAAGGGGACCGACCGACTAAAAATTTTTATTCGCCCTATCGGTAGGTCTGGTCGAGACATTTCCAAAACTGTGCCGCAATCGGGCCTCCGTCACCGGCAACATCCTAAAAAAAAAAAACGATTAAATAGGCCTAAATTCAACAAAATCCACTCAATCTTCAAAAAAGGGGACCGACCGACTAAAAATTTTTATTCGCCCCATCGGTAGGTCTGGTCGAGACATTTCCGAAACTGTGCCGCAATCGGGTCCCCGTCACCGGCAACATCCTCAAAAACGATTAAATAGGCCTAAATTCAACAAAATCCACTCAATCTTCAAAAAAGGGGACCAACCGACTAAAAATTTTTATTCGCCCCATCGGTAGGTCTGGTCGAGACATTTCAGAAACTGTGCCGCAATCGGGTCCCCGTCACCGGCAACATCTTCAAAAACGATTAAATAGGCCTAAATTCAACAAAATCCACTCATACATAGCCGCAAAATCCGACTGACTGACTCCCTCACTTATCAAGAACCTATATAGCCCCAATCCAACTGACTGACTCACTGACTCATCCACTGACTCACTCACTCATAGAAATGTTTGGGGTCAAGGAGTAGTCGTAGAGACTTGCGGCTTTTTCCATTCGATTCCAAATTTAATGGGAAAATAGGGGAAAAATCCCAAAAGTTGAAAATTTCTCACCGTTTCCGAGCAAACCTACTTCATCTTCTAAAAAGGGGACCGAATGACTAAAAATTTTTATTCGCCCCATCGGTAGGTCTAGTCGAGAATTTCCGAAACTGCAGCAGTCGGGTCCCCGCCACCGGCATTTGGGTAAATCATCATCATCAAGAATCTATATAGCCCCAATCCGACTGACTGACTGCGACTCACTCACTGACTCACTCATAGAAATGTTTGGGGTTAAGGAGTGGTCGTAGAGACTTGCGGTTTTTTCCATTCACCTCTATCCTTGTCAAAGCAGTCTTCAATATTTTCCGGACCTTGTATGCACCCATTGACTGCCACAGTAGCCAATGCAACACAAGCTATCTATTTGGGCAGTAAAAGTAGCTTAATTATATGGTCAAAAGCTGTTAAATAGACCTTTCAAAGAAGCAGCACATTTACTTCCTTAGAAAATTTGCCTTTGGTCACCACGGAAAATACTTCGGCACGCGCCCCACACATGCGGGGGTCTGGGGGCGGAGCCCCCAGCGAGCAGCGCGAGTCCAACTACTATACGCCTTCCAAGGCGTTTAACTGCTAGACACCTTGGAGGTGTGCAGAGGCTGAACAGCTTGACTGTCTTTGAATACAGCCATGCCATCCCTTGTTTGAACCAAGGTGTTTAGCAGCTACGCACCTTTGAAGGTGTCTTACCATTAAACGCCTTGCAAGGCGCGCAGCAGTTAAACACCTTGACACAATGGGCCAGGGCAGCCTGCACTGCTAATGTATGCATGGAGATTTGTCCATATTTTTCCATTTGTTTTAATAAGCTACACATACCTGTCAAAAATTAGTTTATGATGCTGAGTTGTCAATATCCAATTAAGGATGGAGACGGCTGTTGTCAATACGTGTGAACAAACCGCAGAATGTTTTTGTCAACGAATAGCAGTCATCACTTACTATTGTCCTAAAATTAACTTGAGTCTTATTGTTGGTTGCAAAGTAAATTAACACAAAGGCGGCAATATAAATTTGGCCTTGAAGGAAAGAAGCACAAATATAAGTCCTTTTCTCCATTGTGAAGAATCCACAATGGACCAGGCGCTGGTGAGGTTGGGCTGCCCCAGTAGATTGAGACATTTTCAGAGTTTAGAGGCGTGTCAACATATGTGACGCACTGTCACATCCCCTTCGTTCGATTCGATTCATGATTTCACTGCCACGAAGCGCTCAAGTTCGTGTGCAACAGTCTAAAAACGGAATAAACCGAGCCAAGAAGCACACACGAACTCGCACGTAAACATTTGCGACGCAACAAAACAAAATGCTGCCAACCTATGAAATGAAAAGAACGTCTTTGTTTTCTTTTCGTTCTTATATTTTCATTTCATAGGTTGGCAGCATTTTGTTTTGTTGCGTCGCAAATGTTTACGTGCGAGTTCGTGTGTGCTTCTTGGCTCGGTTTATTCCGTTTTTAGACTGTTGCACACGAACTTGAGCGCTTCGTGGCAGTGAAATCATGAATCGAATCGAACGAAGGGGATGTGACAGTGCGTCACATATGTTGACACGCCTCTAAACTCTGAAAATGTCTCAATCTACTGGGGCAGCCCAACCTCACCAGCGCCTGGTCCATTGTGGATTCTTCACAATGGAGAAAAGGACTTATATTTGTGCTTCTTTCCTTCAAGGCCAAATTTATATTGCCGCCTTTGTGTTAATTTACTTTGCAACCAACAATAAGACTCAAGTTAATTTTAGGACAATAGTAAGTGATGACTGCTATTCGTTGACAAAAACATTCTGCGGTTTGTTCACACGTATTGACAACAGCCGTCTCCATCCTTAATTGGATATTGACAACTCAGCATCATAAACTAATTTTTGACAGGTATGTGTAGCTTATTAAAACAAATGGAAAAATATGGACAAATCTCCATGCATACATTAGCAGTGCAGGCTGCCCTGGCCCATTGTGTCAAGGTGTTTAACTGCTGCGCGCCTTGCAAGGCGTTTAATGGTAAGACACCTTCAAAGGTGCGTAGCTGCTAAACACCTTGGTTCAAACAAGGGATGGCATGGCTGTATTCAAAGACAGTCAAGCTGTTCAGCCTCTGCACACCTCCAAGGTGTCTAGCAGTTAAACGCCTTGGAAGGCGTATAGTAGTTGGACGCCTTGACGCAATGGAAAAGGGCAGCTTGTATTGCATTAGTACTCCCACTGCTGTTGTGGTGGGTACAGGCCAAGCAAAGGTGTCCTGTAACTCAACGCCTTAGGCGTTGAGTAACTAAACGCCTTAGGCGTTGAGTAACTAAGCGCATCAAGGCGTCTAGGTTTTTGAGGCAAACGCCTTAAGGCGCTTAGTTATTGAACACCCAGGAATAACAGTGTAGACACCCGCTTTAACGAAATATTGACTAATCTCATGGCCCATTGGTAGCAACCTGCCAGCAATACGGTGCCAGTCGGCCAATAAGCATGGATTTTCATGGAAGTGGAGTGTCAAGGCACAACTCTGGTGCCGACTTAAAAATAGCGTGTGCGCACGAAGGAAACTTGAAAGGATCGACCGAGGGAGGGGGCTGCTCGCTCGCCGCGCTGACCAGGGCAGTGTTGCCACGGACGTCGGCGAGAAGCATCCCCAAACACACACTCTGAAAACCTTACAAACTATTTAAGCCTAAAATAGAAAGTCGAGGGGCGAATCACTCTGCGTTCTGGTGTACACATGAGTATGGGTACCTTGATTTACTCATAAATTTCACATTTGTTAAAATTTAAAAGCTTTAATTGGCGCTCTAAACGGCACTCAATCCGAGACTAGGCGACAAAGGTGCCGCGAAACTGGGCGACATTTGGCACCCTAAAAAGTGGGGCGGGCGACATAGGCACCCAGTTTCTGGGCACTCCAACTTTAGAGTAAAGTGAATTCCCCCTCGCTCCGGGAAGCGTTTAGAGCTCCAGCGACCAAATGGGATTCGAACCGAAGCCGAACGTGTGACCCCACCAATGGATTGCTCTCCGAACGAGGCATCCGTTGGTGCGGGTCACACGCTCCGGTTCGAGTCCTGTTAAGCGACTCTCGAGCTCAAACCGCGTCTAAAGTTTAGGTCTTCTGGCCCACTGTGTGGCGCTGACCCACCTGTCCTTGCCGACGTTGTCCGGGTGCAGCTCGATGCTGGGGTCGTCGCTCTCGGACACTCGCGGGGCCGCAGCCGGCGGCCGCGGACCGCGCGCCGCCCCGGCGACGCCAACGGGGACGTGGGACTCGACGTGGTGATGATTTTTTTTGGCCTTGTACAACGATTTTTCTCAGTGAGCCCCCCCTCGGGCGCCCAGGCCGCCGGTGCTGACTGCAGACTGAGGGTCGTTTCCGTCGCTCTGTCTCTCTCACACTCATAGGGCCTCCCGTAGAGGTGCGAGAGAGACGGAGTGAGACTCTCGGAATCAGTCTACTAGTGGCCCAGCTGACGGCCTTGTTGGTGCGGCGGAGCGGGCGCGGCGCGTAAGGCGGACGCCACCGCCACGCCACTGTCATTGCCAACACGACGCGGGCTGCAATGAGGCGCGGCGTTTCGGCGCGGTCGCGCGAGGTCGGTGTGTCTTGCTGACCCGAACCACTAAAGGTCTGCATAGGCCTAACAGCGCTGATGATGATGATGATGATGATAAAGGCTCGGATAAAGGCACGCCACACGCCACACCACGCCGCGCCACGCCCCGCCACGCCGTGGCTTGCCGCTGAGGACCAGGCGTCAGCGTGACTCACCTGGACCACGTCGGACAGGTGCAAGTCGTTGGCCACCCCGTTGAGTCCGCGCAGGTCGGCGTGGTCCGAGGAGAACAGCTCGTCCAAGCCCATGCGCTGCAGGGCCTCGCTCATGTTGAGCACGGAGCGGTGGCTGAAGCGGGGAATCCGGAACGAGCGGCAAAGTCAGCAGGAGATTCAATGAACGCGATGAAGCAGTCTCCAAGACGGAAAACACTGAGTTGCACTCAAAATGCCTAACGAAGAAATTTCCCTTAGTAAGGAGGAAATGGTGCAAGCAATGGAGTTTTTCCTCGCGTTACTAGGTATGTTCTTGTACCAAAATACAAAAAAAAAACGTTAACGCTAACGCTAACGTGAAAGCAGATGATACTTATGAGAATGTTTATTTCAATGTATGAATGTGACATTTTGTCAATTTATTTCAAAGAGTAAACACTCGGAACTCTTTTTTTTTTGACAAATTTGTTACACATGGTAATTCATGGAAATGTCAATTTTAGTATAAGTTTTGAATATCCTAACGTGCCATTGTTTTGTGTTAAACATGTTCGCAATGACGGTGGGGCACTCATATGTCCGATACCACTTGTGTTGGGTATCATTTTCGTTGTTTCAACGCGAGGATGCACAATTTGGTGGCTAATCACATAAATACTCAATACCCGTAAAAGTTGTGTTTGGTACTAGGGCAAGGCGCCTTGCGGCACGCGGCGTGTCAGCCCATCTCCCAAACGGGGCCGGCCGGCCGGCGCGCCACCCGAACCCGACCTCAAGATAGATAAGCAAGAGTGGCGCACACTGCCGACGCGCCGCTTCTCGAGAGGGGCAGGGGTTCGGGGGGGGCTGAACTACGCGTTCTACGCACTCAAGGCTCAAGTGCGTGTGTGTGTAGACTGCTGCGGGGGGTGGCGGGGCGCGGCGGGACTGGCGTCTCGGCTAGGGAATGGGCGAGGGGGGCAGCTACGCGATGCGTGCTAGCAGCGTCTCGTGACGCGCAACGCGAGGGACGCACTTCTTGAGTACTAGAGAGCTGGGTGCACTGAGAAAAATGTTTTGATGCCGGTACTGAACTTTGTTCGATTGATAAGGCTTTGTCGCAGATAAAAAAAGTTTTTGGGAACCAGGTAGAAAGAGTTTCGTCGTGAACACTAACCCCTTTTGTATCCGATAAAAATCGTGTTTTTTCAGCACAAACGAACAACTTGGTCCATCCAATCAAAATCAAAATGATGTACACTATGAAAGTGGTTTGATTGCCGCCAGTTCAGTCGTGGCTACTAAACTACTTTGGACTTAGGTTGGTGTTTGATAGAATAACACAACGCTCGACAGGACTTATGATGAATTTGGGAAAATGACGAATGACGTCACTGCTGTCGGGCTGTCAGTCTAGAGGCTACGACATCCCGTCCCTTCTCAGTTGTCACGGTGGCTCAGTTGGTTCCGTGCCTGGAGGCTGGATAGTAGACGGGTTCGGCGGGGGTTCGACTCCCGGCGATGCGTAACCAGTTTTCCCGCGCACAAATCATTTGAATGGCGAGGGAATGGACTGTGGGTATTGAATACCGGCGGGAAAGACGGATCCGCGGGCTGAGACAATTTTGCCCGACGCTGTTAAAATGATCAATGCAGTCGATAAACCCGATCAAACATTGTTCGGTAGTCAGAAATAAACTTGTTTTTTACCCAGCTACTAACTAGGGTCATCGGAGGCCCATTCTGGTTTTTTAATGAGCATCAAGCAGCATCAAAAAACAACTTCGGTACGGGGAACCGAACTGTTTGATTACTTCAAAAGTTACCAAACAGGTTTAGTCGTGGCTACCGAACGTTCGATTCTGGCAACAAAACTTTTCTCTCAGTGTGTCGAGGTTATACGCCGCGCGCGCAACCCGAGGCCCCGCAGGCGCCCCGATTCATGGTGCGGCGGGCGACGGCGCGGCGCGGCAGACTGCGGGCCCTCCGCTCATAATCTTCTAGGCAGGCGAGCCAGCCGGTGCCTTGCCAGCGAGGCGCTCGGCCTCTTCTAGGCTTGCTAGTCAGGCAACGAGGCAACTCCTGCCTGGCTAGCCGGAAACTCGGTACTCTCTGCACGAGAGTACAAGCACGCTGATACGTGAACGTATCATCTGCTAAAAAGTTCCGCCAAGGCAAGCTTAGCAAAGCGGTCTTGCCGTGGCCCGGCAGGCGAGGCCGGGCAGAGAGGAGGGAGGGGGTGGCTGTGAGGAGTGGGGACTGGCGCGGCGGCGCGGCGTGGCGGCGCAGGACGACGACGGACGACGGAACCAACACGACCATGCAGTCCCCTCCGAGCGCGCTGAATAGATGGATGGATGGGATGGGATGGGGTGAGTGGGATCGGATGTAGAGCTAGAAGCGGTAGCAAGACCGCTTAAAAAAAACCTCTGCTGAGAGCTTTGCTTCAGCTCAGGGCCAGGTCAAGCTTGGGTGTGCGCGGCCGCGGTCCTGGTGGCGTTGGCCGGGAGGCGCCGGGCTCTGTTTCGGCCTAGCTGTGGCCGCGGTTTTGTTTCACTTGCGAACTGATGCCCGTGATTGCGCACAGAAAAGCATCACGCACGCTGAATATTTCCCCACCGTCACATTTTTTTTGTTGCTTGGTATCAAAATTCCGCTCATCATGAGCTATTGGCCTGTCACACTCCAAAAAAATTGGTGTGGTTGCGTACAAAAAGCATCGGGGAAGTCTGAAGTCTTCCATATTGACGGCCGTAAAAATTGGGGACTCGCTGAGCGCCGTTTATGACAGCTCGAACAGGGGCCGCGGCGGCGCGGCCGAGGGGGGGGGGGAGGGGGACGTCGGGCCTGTCGCGCCGCGCGCCGCTGTGCGCGGGAGGGGCCGGAGGGGTCACGCGGGCCGCGGTCCGAAGGAGGGCATATATGGTGCAGGCTGCATCAAAAGGAACTGTCGACCTCCTCAGCTTTCTTGTTACCCTGGTAGGCCTGAAGTCGAAAAACGGCCACGGCCACGGCCACGGCCACGGCCACGGCCACGGCCACGGCGACGCTCGGGCCCCCCCTATAAAATATTCCTTTTTTGTAGTTTCTGAGCAGTGTCATTGCCTCAGCCCGGGCCCTCCGCCCCACCTCCACAGTTCCCAAACCTAGGCCTCTGACCAAACTGTACACACAGCCTCGCACATTTTGCGAGTAAAAGCTCAAGCTTTGATACGCTTGACCTAAAAAAATTTGAATCGGAGGAATTTTGCTTGCGCCAAAAACACCGTTTTAACATAGCGATGCACTTGCCTGCAGTTCGAGGCCCGGCCTGGGCAGCAGCGTGCGCACAGCCGCGCCCACCGCGCGCCGGCCCCCTGGACTCCAGCAGGCGCTGCTCCAGGCGCGACAGGCCTCCCCGGGGGGGACGTGGCCCTGCTGGCCGGGCAGCACGAGCACCGTCTGAACGGGGGTGCAACAGAAAAGAAGCGTCA
>NW_023144624.1:13885196-13905286 GCF_012932325.1 Thrips palmi | reverse complement strand
CCCCCGCGCCAGCCGCGAGTCCGGGGTCTTGCACTCGGCCAGCCCGCGCAGCGTCACGTTCCTTTGAGCAGCCTCTCGCTGCCGTCGCGCCTGGAAGTGAAACGCCGTGAAACGCCCAACAAAACAAGGTCTCGAGCAAAAGGGAAGGTTTTTCGCGCTGCACGCGGGCCAGAAGACCGGCACCGGGGCCAAAACTCTAGACGCGTTTTGAGCTCCAGAGTCGCCAAATGGGACTCGAACCGAACGTGTGACCCCCCCAATGGATTGCCTCCGAACGAGGAGGCATTGGGGGGTCACACGTTCGGTTCGAGGCCCCTTTGGCGACTCTGGAGCTCAAAACGCGCCTAGAGTTTTGGCCGCCTCCGCCGGTCTTCTGGCCCACTGTGCGTTGGACGTCCCCACCGACCATAGGCCTCCGCGCCCCAGCCAGTGACGACGGCCAGCTCCCCGCGCAGCGTGTCCGTGTCGCCGTCCAGGTCGGTGTGCAGGCGGGCCCGGGCCGCACGCGCCTCCGCGGGGCGCGCGCTCCCGGCCAGGCGCAGCAGGGCGATGTCGTGGTAGCGCGCCCGCACCGTGTACTCGGGGTGCACCACCACCTCGGCCACCTCCAGCAGCTGCCGCGTGCCCTTGTCCGCCAGCGACTCGGTGCGGTTCAGCGCGCCCAGCAGCACCCAGCGCACCCTGGACCTGTTGGAGGGAGGAGCGTCACATCAGTCGCCTGAGTCCCAATGATTCTTTCGTAGCGCTGCCATGGGGCATCCCCGAGGGGGAAACAAATTCCCACATTCATTGCACAAAATTTGAACACATTCCACATTCAGATGGCGAAAACGCCTGTAAGTAGGCAACATGCTCGGCAACATGTGTGACAAATACACTGGTAAAACTAAAGCGTAACACTATGCTTTGAGCCAAGCATAGAGTTACGCTTGAAGACGTTCCGCTTGAACTCAAACATACTCTGGAAATTACCCCATGCATTTAGATAGGGGAAATCTTGGCAGATGAGCCTGTTACGCTTGATTTCAAGCGTAAACTGATTACGCTTGAAAACAGAGGGTAATACTACGCTTTACTTTTACCAGTGTACAGCAGAAATCTTGCACATTCCAACACATTTCCACATTCGTTGTACACTGAATCTTACAGTGGGTCACCCCTCGGGCATCCCGCACTGATGCGAGAGAGGCAGCGCGACGAAACGGTCATTCGGAACCTAGGCGACAGCCCTTTCCTTTGCAGCAATTCCATCTCCGAGACGAGAAAGACAGAGGCTGATTCCGAGAATCGTTTTCGTCGCTCTGTCTCTCTCGCACTCATGGGGCGTCTCGAGTGGGTGCGAGAGAGACAGAGCGACGAAAACGACTCTCGGAATCAGCCTGCAGAGACTCACGCGCCGAGGGCGACGCAGTGCGCCGCCGTGAGGACGAAGTCCGGGGAGATGAGGGAGCCGCCGCAGCTGTACTCGACGGCGTCCCTCTCGCCGTAGCCGAGCAGAGCCTGGGCCACACAGGGCGGGACGAGACACCATTATGAAAGCACTCTGCCGCGGCAGAGTGGGCCAGAAACCGGTGGGGGCGATCAAAATTCTAGACGCGTTTTGAGCTCCCGAGTCACTAAACAGGACTCGAACCGAACGTGTGACCCCATCAATGGATTCCTTGTCCGGAGAGCAATCCATTGATGGGGTCACAGGGTCGGTTCGAGTCCCATTCAGCGACTCTGGAGGTCAAAACCAGGGGCGCCGGAAGTGGGGTGCAGGGTGGGCAGGCTGACCCTCCTGGTATTTGGCAGGGGGGGCATCGCCCCCCCTGAAATTTGGCGGAAAGCTGCGAAAATCGAGCTAGGCGGGAGGGCACCGGCAGCGCGAAGTATCTCAGCAGCGACCGGAGCGAGACGCGGTGCGGCGGCCTTTTCCCCCTTCCCCTTGAATTGAAGAATTTGTATTATTATGGTCAGTTAGGGTAATTATGGGACACGGGGTAAAAGTGCTCTACAAATCAAAGAGTGTACATGGTATGCTCTAACTGGAGCATGCCTGCAAGCAAGCTCTAGCTAGCGCATGCCTGCCAAGCATGCACTAACTAGTGCATACATGCCATGTACACGCTTTCTGATGCTGAAAACTCCCTATCCCCTATGCAGTAAATGTATGCTTCAGTTAGCGTGTACATGGCATGTATGCACTAGTTAGTGCATGCTTGGCAGGTATGCGCTAGCTATAGCGTGCTTGCAGGCATGCTCCAGTTAGAGCATACCATGTACACTCTTTGATTTGTAGAGTGGGATAGCATATTCTTAATCAAGATTACGCATAACATACGAAATGTGATGTTTTTATTGAGTAAATAACATTTGATACGGCACAAGTTCTGAAATCACGATTCTTGAAAAAAAAAAAACGTTAACGCTAACGCTAACGTGAAAGCAGAGATGATACTTATGAGAATGTTTATTGAAATGTATGAATGTGGCATTTTGTCAATTTCTTTCAAAGAGTAAACACTCGGAACTCTTCTTTTGACAAAAATTTCTTACGCATGGTAATTCATGAAAATGTCAATTTTAGTATAACTTTTGAATATCCTAACGTGCCATGTTCGCAATGACGGTGGGACACTCATATGTCCGATACCACTTGTGTTGGGTATCATTTTCGTTGTTTCAACGCGAGGATGCACAATTTGGTGGCTAATAAAATAACTTTTCAATACCCATAAAAGTTGTGTTCGGTACTAGGGCAAGGCGCCTTGCGGCACGCGGCGTGTCAGCCACATCTCCAAGCGGGGCCGGCCGGCCGGCGCGCTACCCGAACCCGACCTCAAGATAGATAAGCAAGAGTGGCGCACACTGCCGACTGCCGACGCGCCGCTTCTCGAGAGGGGCAGGGGTTCGGGGGGCTCTGCACTATGCGTTCTACGCACTCAAGGCTCAAGTGTGTGTGTGTGTGTGTTGTGTGTGTGTGTGTGTGTGTGTGTGTGTGTGTGTGTAGACTGCTGCGGGGAGTGGCGGGGCGCGGCGGGACGAGGCGTCTCGGCAAGGGAATGGGCGAGGGGGGCAGCTACGCTATGCGTGCTAGCAGCGTCCCGTAACGACGCGCAACGCGAGGGACGCACTTCATGAGTACTAGATAAATGGGTGTCGAGGTTATACGCCGCGCGCGCAACCCGAGCCCCCGCAGGCGCCCCGACTCATGGTGCGGCGCGGAACGGTGCGGCTCGGCACGCTGCGGGCCCTCCGCTCATAATCTTCTAGGCAGGCTAGCCAGCCGCTGCCTTGCCAGCGAGACGCTCGGCCTCTTCTAGGCTTGCTAGTCAGGCAACGAGGCAACTGCTGCCTGGCTAGCCGGAAACTCGGTACTCTCTGCACGAGAGTACAAGCACGCTGATACGTAAACGTATCATCTGCTAAAAAAAAACCTCAGCTGTCCCATTTTTACCCCGTGTCCCGTAATAACCCCGATTGACCCTAGCACATCTTTGGTTCGATGAAATATTTATTTTTGAATCTCTAACTTTAACAGAATACCAATTCCACCTCAATAATTTCATAAATTCAATAATACGATGCCACTTTTTTCCAGCTGGAAAAAGGAAGTATGAATGACATTTGTAAACCGTTTTAAAAGGCACCTTTTTTTTTTTGGGGGGGGGGGGGTTATAAAGAACGTACGATTTAGAATTGTTGCCCCCCCTGACGAAATACACTTCCGGCGCCTCTGGTCAAAACGCGTATAGAATTTTGACCGCCTCCACCGGTTTCTGGCCCACTGTGCGCGCGGAGTCATGGCGGAATGGAGCTGCTTGTGATGGGGCTCTCGGCCGGCATGCCGCGGCACTCACCATGTGGGGGTACTCCATCGAGTCGGCGGGGGAGAAGTAGGCGCCGAAACCGACGTATTTGGTCCTGTCCTCTCTGCTCACCTCGCCGGAGCAGATCTGCCGCTGGTACTGCAGGCACTCTGCGAGGGCGAGGGAGTGAACGAAGAGACGGTGGAGGAGGCCAGACGGGGCGAGAGAAAGGGAAGAGGGGTCGGGAAACCAATGACTGCGCAGCGCACTCAGGGGTTACATTTCACAGTGGACTAGAAGACCGGCGCAGGCGGCCAAAATTCAAGACGCGTTTTGAGCTCCAGTCGCTGAATGGGACTCGAACCGATCGCATGACCCCACTCATGGATTGCTCTCCGCGAACGAGGAATCCATTGGTGGGGGTCACACGTTCGGTTCGAGTCCTGTTTAGCGACCCTGGAGCCCAAAAAGCGTCTCCCGTTTTGGCCGCCTCCACCGGTCTTCTGGCGCACTGTGCGTTTCATTCTTTCTCACTCACTCTTTCTGGCCACGCTGCCCGGACCGCTGATGACGTCCTCGAGGGCGACGCTGCGGTTGAAGGCGCCGCAGGACAGGCCAGGCGGGCCCTCAGGCGGGCCGGGCCGCGGGGGCGGCGTCGACGGCATGGTCCTGCCGTACTGCAGAGGACAGCAGACGTCGGGCATGCTGGAGCCTCCGGACGGGAAGCCGCACAGCTGCGGGTGGCCGCCCTGGCGGCGGTCGTCCACCGCGCTGGGGCACTCCGACAGCAGCCGGCACTCGGCCGCGCCGCCGGGGCCGCCCAGCACGCACGCCTCGCGGACGCCTGTCGGCAAGCAGCGTGCACTCCAACTTGCAAAAGGCAAATGGCCGTCACCAAGGCAAGTGCACCTTCCAGAGGGAGCATCTGGCCGTCACCAAGGCAAGTGCGCCTCCCAGAGGGAGCATCCGGCCGTTACCTGAACCGGCGGCATCGGTCGGGAACTCCAACTCCTGTGCTGCAGCCGCCAGCAGCAGCGACAGCTGGAGCAAGCCCTGGCCGAGCGCCGTGGCCCGCATTTTCGAAGAACTGCAAGACTCCTGCTGAGGCGGCGGCCCTAGGAGGACTCTGCCTTCGCGCGACCGCGCGCGGTCACGGTCATGGCCCTGGCCGCCTGGCGCGAGACGGCCAACAAAGACGGCCTGGCGGAGGTCTCCGCGGTGCTGCGCGCGGCGCTGTCTGGCTGGAGTGGAGTGTTCTGCGACTCGACGCGCGACTCGACGCGTCGCCGCGCGGTGCTGCAGCCCACTGAGCAGCGCCCCTGCGTTCCGGCCGTTCCGGTGTGCCGTGTCTCACGCTGTGCCGGCAAGGCGGCAACGTACCGGCAGTGATTCGCAACGAGCGGCAAACAGTCGCAAACCGGCTTGGCGCTGCTGGCGCTGCTGGCGCTGCCTGCCGCCTGGCCCGGCCTGCCTCCCATCGCATCATTTGACGTCACAAGGACGGGTCGCGGCACAGGACGCGCCGCGGCCAGCGGCCACTCAGTGCGGCGCGCGCTGCTGGAGCCGGCAAGCCTACCGGTCGTGCCACCAGACATCATTGGCTCCTGCACCGAGCCGCCGGGGGGAAGGAGGCGCTTCAAACAAAAGCGGTTGAGGACAACGTTTTCAAAGCGCTCCCGGAGCGCTCCCCATGCCGCAAATCTACGGCTGCTCCATCAAAACTTGGCAGAGAAATTTTGAACTGTGGTAACATTGAAACAGGCGAGAGGATACCTTCTGTTCACTGCAGCCGACTGCAGCCCAGTCTCATCGCCCCGCCTGACAGGGACAGGTGCTTCCCTACTTTTGGGGTCCGTAAGAGCTTTGGACCCTCGGCTAGCAGACGGACGGCGCTGGCGCTCCGCCGCTCTTTGAGTGACTGCGACAAAGCGCGGATTCAAAACCAGACCCCGTCGTGCAGCGCCGAGCCTGACGGGCTGGTCGTACTGCGAGTCGGAGCTCCGCCGAGGTGTCACGGCCATGTCTCGTTATGTGTCGTCCAGCCCCCTGGTAATGTGTGGTTACTAGAGCCCTACATTACCCCCTTGCGTCGTATCCGCGCGGTAGGCCACCAGCCCGCTCCGCAACACACCGCTGTAGAGGCGGTGGCCTACCTTGCCCCTGTGACGGTGCCACGCTCAGAGCCAGCTCTAGGCAGGCTAGGGTCAGGTAGTTCGGTAGTGACCCTGTTGGGGTGCCGTCACGGTGTGCTCTCCCTACAACACCACAGACCTCATGGGGCGGCACCACGCCTTTACTGCAAAACCCTGTAAAATCTGTAAAATCGCAGTTGCCACCTCTGAACGCACGGATGTACGTGATCCCGTCTTAATGATCATGCTCACTCTAAATGTCCCACAATGGAATTTGACCTATGTTATTCGTATGTTGCAGTGAATTCGGCGCAAGCATAATACGAAGCAATATATCTTCGTAATAGGAATCTTTTAACGTTTTTCATTGTAAGATGCAAAGAAAAACCCTCGTAATACGAAAAAAACACCTTGTATTGCTTGCGCCATTTCCTTCGTATTATGGGAAATTTCTTCGTTAGACATTTAGAGTGCTGAAGAAAAATAAAAGGTTTCTGTTCGATATTTTTAATTCTCAAAACTACTTTCTAAATTTTAAATCGAATGTCAGCAGCCTTTGCTGATGACTCTGCCAATATTGAGAGGCCAATTCTGAGCTATCACACCGAAGTTCGGGCTGAGCTGAGAGTCAACATGGATATAGATGCACAAAGTAGCAACTACTACTACTACTACTACTACTACTACCACTACTACTACTACTACTACTACTACTACTACTACTACTACTACTACTACTACTACTACTACTACTACTACTACTACTTCACTGCGGTTTTATGTTTTTTATTACAGAGGTATGGAAATGTGCTACATTCATATGAAACTCGTCATGTTTTTGAATTATGCAGCTCAAGATTTGCAAACATGTACTTGATTCTATTGCAGAATATTTATTATCATCTGTGGACACTTATATCGCATGTCAACAATAAAACAAAAATGATTATACTGTACTCGACTGTAGTGCATTTTGTCTTGCAACCTGGTTATGCAGAAAACCAGTTTTGCATGTCTTCCCTGTGACGTGCCAAAGGAGTGGTCTACCTTCCAGAGCTGACGGCGGGAACTCTTTTGCATCTTAGAGGAAAACCTAGCCCTTATGCAGAGCCGCACGCTGCGCTGGGGTGGGAGCCGATGGCAGGAACTCTTTTGTACAGAGCCGCGCCGTGAAGGTAGGCCACCCATTTGACACGCTGCTGCGCTGCGGTGGAAAATTTACAGACCTCCCCAGCCGGGATTTGAACCCAAGCACCCACGAACCCCCGATCGACACCACAGCCCACTGGGCCACCTTGGCACCGATTAGTATACGTTCGTCTAAACTTGAGTGATGGTAACGCATTCAAGCAGTCAACTGAGGAAAATGTTTCCTTACCTGTGATTCGAATCCAAAGTGCACTCTCGGGGTGACCCCTTTCTCTGCGCTCTCAGCCACCGAGACATCGGTAATGTTTGACATTGACATGTTTGCCGATATTGATACTGATGGTACCGAATTTAAAGTTCAACTGAGGAAAACGTTTCCACACCTGAGGTTTGAACCAGTTTCAAAGCGGGGCGGCCGCTACCTGTGCCCTGAGCCACACACACTGCAATTTGGATGGAAAGACTTCACGCCAAAATATGGCGAGACATGAAAGTCTCGCCAAGTTTTGGTCCGACCTGAAAGTCTCGCCAAAATTTGGTCACACAAAAAAGTCTCGCCACAAAACGGTCATACACAAAAGTCTGACCACAAAATGGCGAGACTTTTGTGTCTTACCACGGCCTTAAGGCCGTGACCGTCCGGCGCATTACGGCCTTTCGTTGGCGGTCAGACACAAAAGTATCGCCATTTTGTGGTGACTTTTGTGTATGACCGTTTTGTGGCGAGACTTTTTTGTCTGACCAAATTTTTGGCTGAGCGATAGCGAAGCCCTTGTTGGCTGAGCGATAGCGAAGCCCTTGCCGTGTTTGGGCGCGCTGAAAAGTGACTGGTCGTGAGTCTGTCTGTGTGTTTGTACTCACCAACGATTCTCAGCAACTACAGTGGCTATAGTTTCAAGATTTCGTATTTAACGTCGCCTTAGTACCCCCCAACACGAGTTTGTTTCAAATCGTTGTTTAGTATCGTTTGAAATATTTAAAACATACTTTTGAATCAGGTTATTAGCATGGTTAGGTTGGCAGCACTCAGCACTCACGAATTTCTCATACCTGCGGCCGCGGCTCTCAAATACGGGACAGAAGCAAAAGCAAATAAAACAAAATAACGAGCAGAAGGGATTGGAAATGAGATCGGCCATAGTTTTTCCACATTCTAGAATGATTAAAACCATTTTAGAGTATCAACACAGCGAAATATGGAGAATGGCAGTAAAAATGATTTACGTGTTTCGTTCCCCTCTCCCCCCCCCCCCTTTCGAAGGGAATCTTCTTCAGGTCAGTGCACTTTGACAGAGCAGTGAAAAAAGAATTTTTTTTTTTGACCTTTTGTATTGTGGGCATCTACTTGTTTCATTTTCTATAGTGTCATCCTCTTTTTTAAATTTTAAAGTAGAGGAAATCAGGAAATGCATAAATAACTTGTGTTGAAATTAGCAGGCATACTTAGTTTGGACTCGAGAAATACATTCTATTGCAATGCTGCAAGCTGACAAGAGTGCAAAAGTACTAACATGTGTTTATTAATAGAATCAATGTATGGTTGTGTATATTTAATCCTAATAGAGTTTGAATTGATTTTGGGGTTCAAAGAGACGACTCAGGTTTTGAGCGGTGAGTGAATTAGTAAATGGATTTAATGAGACGATTCCTTTCACTTCACTGAAGTTAATAAACTGGTACTACTCAGTATTGCATACCTGAGTAAGATAAATTGTGTCGGTTCATTAAGCCTTGGAGCATTGGACTCTATTGACGAATCACTGGTTTTGACAATAATTGGTCCCCGTTAACGGGTTCAGATCAGCCTCCCTAAACTGACTCTCTTAATATTAACTGTGATAACGTATGCCAATCAATATGGTTTTATTCACTGGTTCACAATGAAAGAATGACAAAATTTTTCATAGATATTACTTATAAAATTGAAATTCATTAGTTAAGAAAAAGAGATATCGAATAGTGACCCAATCATACGAGAAACCCAAATTTAAAGCGATTCAATGCTGGCAATTGAATGTTACTCGACTGAGGGATTCACATTGGTGTGGCATCAGGGAATTGGTGATGACAGTGGGTGCTTCATGAAGACAGTGTAGGAATGTACAGAAATTGAGTCTAGATAGTTGTTTGTGGATTTCAGTGTACTAGTCACAAAAGCTACATTTATTTCAATGCCAAAACCCAACTTTCACCAGAGCTACGCAATTTGGGGCGAAACTTTCTAATTTGAGAGTCATGCGTTTCCCTGCAGTTTTTGTGCGCTGACTTCAATATTGACTTCTAAATAGTCCCCAGACCCAAAAATTTTAAACCCATTTTGGGTCAAATTTTTTAAAATTTAATTGCACATTGATTCTTGCAGTTTTTTGAGTGCTGATAGCAAAAATCACTTCCATTTTGACATCAGACTTATATTTTCATCCGAAACGAGGTCATTTTTGGGCCAAAATTTTTAAGTCGAGTCTTATATTGTTTTCCCGCAGTTTTTGGGGTGCTGAACTCAAAAATGACTTCCAAAAATTTTTCCCCGACTCACACTTACCCGAATTTTGACCAATTTTGGACCAAAATTTTAAAATCGAGTTTGACATTGATCCCAGCAGTTTTTGGTGTGCTGATAACGAAAATCACTCTCATTTCGACTCCAGACTTATATTTTCATCCCAAATTAGGTCATTTTGGACCAAAATTTTCAAGTCGAGTTTTTATTGGTTCCCTGCAGTTTTTGGTGTGCTGAACTCAAAAATGACCTTCAAACTTTTCCCAGACTCACATTTAACCGAATTTTAACCAATTTTGGACCAAAATTTTTAAAGTGAGTTTGGCATTGATCCCAGCAGTTTTTGGTGTTCTGATAACGAAAATCACTTCCATTTGTACCCCTGGTCTAAAGTTCACTCAATATGAGTCCTTAAGATGCACATTTCGTCTTCTCAAGCACAGTCCAAAGTGCACAAACCATGTCAATTCGCATCGCTCAGCCACACTACGCGCCCAGACTAAACGGCGCGTACCCCTAGTGGCGAGACTTTTATATGTGACCAAAACTTGGCGAGACTTTTATGTCGCCTCTGGAGTGGCGAGAAGTCTGACCTTTGGATTTGCAGTGCAGCCCCTTAGGACTGTGCACAGTCCGACCTCGCCCAAACTCAGACTCGTGGTTACCTGATTCTTCGGGTTCGAATAGTGAACTGAGAGTCAACAAGAAAGTTAAGTGAGAGGGACGACTGAAGAGGCCCACCAGAGGTCCACTTTCATTGTGCCCTAAGGGTCTCAATGGCACCGTGAAGGTAGGGCACCATTCGATACGTGACGTGAGAGGTGAGCTCTGGAAAAGATCAACCCGCCTGAGATACGAACCCAGGTCGTTCTCGTGGCAGCCAACACCTCAACCAACCGAGCCATCGGAGCACTCGCTCGAAGGACGCCCAAACTCAGACTCATCGCACTCGATTGCAGAGTTTAACTGGAAGCCCAACCCGCCTTGGATTCGACCCGATATTTCCCCAGGTTGCTGTATCACAGCCCGGCGACGTGTTGAATGGGTGGCCTATCTTCACGGCGCCATTGCTCAGAGGCGTGCTGGGTGCGCAAAAATGGCTCAGAGTGCAGAGAAGAATTCCGCCGTGAAAAAGGTTTCAAGAAGGAATGTTCGCTAAAATAATGGCCGGTAGGATGGACTGTCCGCCAAAATCAAAGTAGGAATTTGCAAGTCTTATAGAAATGATGTCCGGCCTCAAAAATGTCAAAAGAAACGATGTCTTCAAAACTATCTTTGTTTGCACTATAAAACAAAGGTATGAAAATATGTCCTGGGCGGAAACGATTATCTAAAAGAGCGTGAATTAGTGTAGGACTTCAGGAAAAATTTTAATGAGCTTCCAAAGACATGACGCTTCTAAATGGCATGAAAGACTGTTTCACCAGTGTGCATCCGACATGTCACTTAAGGAACCTAACCAGTTCCGGTTAGTGGAAAAACTTTATCAGTTCGTGTTAATCCTGAATCTTAAGACTGTTGACATGACCTCGTCTCTCATTTTAATTCTAATCCACCTGGGAAGCTCATCTAGTGCTTCTCAAAGGGCCAAAACTTCGTGGGACATTTGTTTAGCGGACATTCCTTCGTAGCACTGCGATAAAGGATTGGGGTTCGACTCCCAGGGGTGGCTCGTTTTGCACGTCTTCCCGCCGGCGTCCACACGTACCCAAGGGCCATCTACCTTCCCGGCACGACGTAACAATGGCGAGAAAAAAAAATTGATTCTTCCCGTGACGCTAAAACAGCTCTCGTGCGGCGAATAGGCTGTGCACGATGGGTTGCCTACCTGATAGGCGCATTGCTCAAATCATTCCAGTTTTGCGCTATATCATGACTGTTTACTGGTCCTCGAGGAGGACCAAAATGAGGAGCACAACAATTTGGGCCATTTTAAATTTTTGGCCCAAAACGGTAATGAAACATGGTGGATGATCATGGACATCATGACATCATGGATGATATTCATGATTTTGTATTGTATATACTGCTCTAGCACTTATACTACTTGATGAAAAAGTGAAAATATATAGAATGAGAATGGAATGTGGACTGTTCCATCACCCTCCTGCCTCTTGCAGACACCATGTTTCATTAAGCACTACACAAAAAATCCATACGTTTCACAATCCACATAATCTTAATGGTTGCGCTGTTCCTTTGGTTCAAAAATCGTCAACTATACAATATTATTTTAAAAAGTGGTGACCGCGAGGTCTCTTACAATTAAACTCAACATAAAAAATTAATTACACTTGAGAGATAACGATAGCAATATAATTAAAATAACAATTTAGACCATAAGTTATTTGTTCTATTTTGGTCACCATCGAATACCAAGAAATACCTATTTGATACAGATTTTCGTTCTAGACACAAGTGCTTGTCCTATCATTTAGAAGAAAGAGATGAGAGCCAAGCAGACGCAGATGATACGACTCCACTCTACCAAAAATGTCCTGTAAATGCCGTTAATTTATTACCAGTTTTCACTGTAGGTCAATTCACAGCGTTTACTGTGATCTGCTCACGGGATTCACTGTGATCTTGTTCGCGGTGTTCACTGTGATCTGGTCCCCAGTAAACACTGTGAGTTTGACACCGCTGAGCTCCGAAGTACTGCAAATCAGGCTCCAATCCACGGCGTTTACTGTGGCCAGATCACAGTGAATACTGTAACCGAGATCACAGTGAACGCCGTGAACTAGTTCACAGCAAACGCCGCGAATTGCATAACAGCAAACATTGGTAATAAATTAACGGCGTTGACAGGACATTTTTTGTAGAGTGTCTGGTACTTTCTTCGAAGCGCGTTAAAGCCTTCTAAGTTACATGGTGGCAAAACCGTGCGGCTTGCCGAGTCTCGAACAAAATCGATCAAAATCTAACCACAACCACAATAAGGTGGATAATTTTTTTTTAGAAGATGATACTAAAACCATCCAAAGATTTACACTGAGGGAGTGTCAAAAGGCCTTAACTCGCTCTAATCCAGGAACACAGCGCGCATTCATTGGCATTTTAAAGGGGAAAGGGAGTGGCAGAGTACGCACTGAAAATCCAAGTGTGGGACAGGCATGCACTAGATAACGTGGGACAAGATGTCCCACGCTTGTAAGCGTGGGACAAAATGTCCCACGCTTGCAAGCGTGGGACACGGTTTGTCCCACGCTTTGCAAGTGTGGGACACGGACTTGTCCCACGCTTACAAACGTGGGACACCGTTTGTCCCACGCTTGTAAGTGTGGGACACGGATTTGTCCCACGCTTGTAAGTGTGGGACACGGTTTGTCCCACGCTTGTAAGCGTGTAACACGGTTTGTCCCACGCTTGCAAACGTGGGACATTTTGTCCCACGCTTACAAGCGTGGGACAGTTTGTCCCACGTTATCTAGTGCATGCCTGTCCCACACTTGGATTATCAGTGCGAATGTCTGGCCGGCAGCAAGCGAACCGAGTTACTTGCCGCAGAAGAACCTTAATTTTGTGCCGAACGAAATCCTATCTGAGCAAAACAAAACTTTTAGTTCGTCCATTTCTGGCGTATTAACGATTTAAATCTTGTACTGTAGCCACAAATACCGTAGTTGTGGGTAATATGGACCACTTTTCGAGGTTATTTTAGAATAACTGAAAACTGAAAGGTGCTGCGGCCTTGCCAATTTAAATATATTATCTACCATCCTTCCCGCGTGTTTTGGCTCAACCGGCATGTTATTATCCTGCTTCTTTGCATAGTAACAGTTGTGCAAAGAGTGGTCCGTATTTCCCCCTAGTGCGGGGTAATATGGACCACCCCTAGAATTTTGCAGCTATGAGGGGTGATTTGGGTTTCCAATTGGCTTCACAGACTTAAAAAAGCTTTTCGGAGTGTTTTGGTCTTGGGTGCCTTACTTGAATCTCGCGATAAGGGCTCCTGCACCATCAAAATAGGGATTTTTGATAAAAGTGAAACATTGTGGAATTTGACATTAAAACCGCTCCTGCGCCGTATGTATTGAAAACCGTGATATGCAATCTATATAAACTTGTTTAAATTTTGATTTCGAAGACAAAACACTTTGAACTTTTCTCAGTATCTGCCATTTAACGCGGTCCAAATTACCCTGCAAAGTTACAATTTTTCACTTTTTACCTCATAAGTCATCAATACTCGATTGTGAGAGGCAAGTTTCGACAGACGTAGTCTCAAAACATGTGGGAACAAGAATAAATACCAGAAACGGCCGAATTATTTTTGAAGTTAGTGCTCCACAACAGAAGTTTACCGTTAAAAGTCCAAAAACGCTAAAAAATGAGTTTCTTCAAATTTGCTGTAAATCCAGCTGATATCTCAATTAGAGTCTGGGAGCACCGTCTCATTGGCATAATTTGAGCCACGGTACATGCAAGTTCGGTTGTTAGTGCCAGGAACTGTTTTCGAGGCCTCCGCCAGGCGGCAGCGCCGATCGCAGAGAAGAATGTCGGGGCTGGTCCACATTACCCACTGTGGTCCAAATTACCCGCATTTACGGTACATGACGGACAGAGGTTCGGAGAAAGCCATACACTGTTAGAACAAGGTAGGTTTACGCCAGACCGCGTCTTGTCTGGCTTCGCAATGTCTCGCGGCCTGTTCCTCCAATCCACGCCTGGCGTACCTACCTTGGCCTGCGGCGCTAGCCTGCCTTCGGCAGGCATTGGCTTATCCTCCATCGTCTGTTACTTCTTACTTGTTGCATACTGGGGGGCGGAGCCCCCTTCATTCTAGATAGAGCTGCTTCATCTACAGATAACACGATCCTGACCCTTGTAACTTTTTAGCTTGACGAGGCTGGGGGGCTCCGCCCCCACACCCCCCTTTCATCGAGTCGGGAGAGATCTGCCTGTAGCAAACTCAACTTTTCGCCGTTTTATAAGTGTTTTTCAGCCATAAAAACTGAACCAGTTGAGCTAGGATAGTGAAATTTCGCGTATCCCGAGCCAAGAACATACCTAATGAGCCTGCAAAATCTCGGCCAGATCGGCCGAGCTCTTCAGGAGGAGTAGTGCGCACACACAGACACACACACACACACACACACACACAGAAAAAGTTTTTTTAACCCCACTGGAGTAACGGGCTTCGCTATCGCGGGCTTCGCTATCGCTCAGCCAATAATCTCTGGAATTTACAAAGGTTATCGAAGTAACGTTTGCAAATTCACGAAGATTCTGGGTAATTATCGAAGATTCTCTGTAGATCCACGAACGAACATTCATCGGAAATTCACAAAGATTCTTCGTAAATTTACAAAGACTCCTCGTAAATTCACAGATTCTTCGCAAGTTCACAGAATCTTTCTGATGAATTTACTTTTCACAGTGCGGGCGAATCATTCGCTGCGAGCCTTTATATCACTGTGCCCGTTTCCGCGCAGGCCGTGCTCGGCGGAAGCTGATAAAAAACTGTGCTCGCTGGCCAAGGGATTGGCTTGGCTAGATAATACTAGAGTCCTTGAATACTACTGCTTCATGGACAACATTGAGGCTTTTTGCCCTCACTCCAAGGTGAAGTTGCATGAGTCACCTAGGCATTATTACACCGGCCAAAATCAAAAGTAGAACCTTCGAAATTTTGTATCATCCGCTCTCATTCAAGATTTATCTTAATTTTTTTTGTACATAGGAACCGGTGCACGCAAGCACCGAGACAAAAGACGTAGCCTCAAGCGACGAGGACGTGGGTAATCACAGTTCAAAAGTATGCATAGCGCTAAACTGGCTACGTCTGCGTGAAAAAAAAAAAACTACAAAAAAGAGCTTTATTCGCGACAGTCTCATACGGGAAAATGCACGGCAGCATCAAAATCATCAAGACAAAGAGGTCCCTTTGTCGAACTAGTCAAGTTGGCGCGGGACAAGATATGACATAAAACAAAACAAAAACGAAAAAGGACAATCACGTTTCTTGAGACTTCGGTGCCTGCCGCCGTGCGAACCGCCTCTACAACTTTTCAGATCTCTGCTCGACGCATGGCTCTCAGGCGAGACCGCAGGGAAGTCCCAGGATGACGCCGAAGATAATGCACAGCCGCTGCTGCTCACCACCTCACCACCTCTCGGGGAGCGAGGTTCGTTACGGCAGCAGCCGGGGGTTGAACCTGCCCATGTGCAGCAGCACCCCGTTGGGGTTGTGCCTCACGAAGAACAGGAAGGGTCTGTCGAAGCGCAGCCGGGCCGCCTCCGGGATGCGGGCATGCCGCGGCCGCAGCGCCAGCGGCACCTTCATCAGGTCGGGGTCCTCGAAGTCCGCGATGCGCTGGAACGTCCTCGACTCCCTGCTGGCCGAGCTGCTGGCCGAGCTGCTGGCCGAGGTCGCCGACGACGAGCCGTCCTCGGACGCGGAGACCTCCTCGGACGACGTGAGGCCCGTCGAGCCGCGCGCCTCCGCCGCCTCCAGGGCGTCGCCCAGCCGCGCGTAGTAGGAGTCCCTGCAGTGAGGCGGAGTCCGTCAAATACTCTCTCCCTCCATCCTTTGAAGTTTCCTTTGGCGCCGTGCAAACATCACGTCACCTACTTTAGGCTCCTCCCCCCGGTCCATCATCAGTCGGGCTTAGCCCCACCTTGCCCATGTACTTAAGAAAGGATCGTCTTCAGGGGCACCCGTCTTCCTAAAGTGAGGACGTAATATTTGCATACCACCTACTCAGCACACCCTAGACACCCGCTTTAACGAAATATTGACTAATCTCATGGCCCATTGGTAGAAACCTGCCAGCAATACGGTGCCAGTCGGCCAATAAGCATAGATTTTCATGGAAGTGGAGTGTCGAGGCACAACTCTGGTGCCGACTTAAAAATAGCGTGTGCGCACGAAGGAAACTTCAAAGGATCGACCGTTTTCTCGAGAAAAGGGGGGGGGGGCTGCTCGTTCGCCGTGCTGACCAAGGCAGTGTTGCCACGGACGTCGGCGAGAGGCATCCCCAAACACACACTCTGAAAACCTTACAAACTATTTAACACTAGAACCGCTGACTTTTTTGTATACCTAGAACCGCGGAAGGGGTCATTTTGACCCCCCCATTTTTTCTGCCCGTATTTTTTAAATTTTGCTCATGTTATGGGCCCTTAACGATGTAAAATGATGTATCTGAGATCAACAATGATTTTGAGTTATATAGGGCCTTAAAAGGCCAAAGGTAGGCAACCCGCATGGCACGAATAACCTGTTTTGCTCCTTTTCTACCATTTTTGGCCCGTCCCTTGTATTTTTTTGTTAAAAAAATGACGGAGGGACGGAGTATGATCCATGCTGTGCGTCCGTCCGTTCGTTCGTCCGTCTGAGGACTTCCCGTGGTCCGATCTTGACCAAATTTGATATGCAGCCTACTTGGGTGACCCTTCAGAACCGCCCGCTGGCAGCAAATCCGATTCGAGCCCCGGGGGCGCTGCTGCAGGTGCATCATGGTCTACCTTAGGTCGAGGAGGATTTCGGCAACGGATGCAGCTAGAAGAGCATGAAGGGAAATTTTTTTGAATCGGGGCGACGAGACAAAACCAACGGTGCCAGTTTCAAGCGGATCGGAGAGGTTTGAACCCGGGTTCAAATCCCAGTGGGGTACATTAAGAACATTCCTTTTATTCTAGTTTTTGCATTGTTGTTGATGTGTATGAGGGTGCTGATCTAATTTATGCTGATCTAAAAACATCTATTTTGACCCCAGACTCAGGTTCAAGTCCCGTCCGGATTAAAAATAGGCGAAATTAGTACATTCCTCAATGTACGGGACGGGCCAAAGTTGCCGATGTATATAGCAACTTTTCCTGTTATTCAGTGTAGGGATGGGTACTAAGTGACGTAGATTTTTACCAGATGATACCTTTACACTTGAAACGTATCTGAAACTATAGACACATAAAGGTGACACCGTGTTTTTACTGCTGAGTCCAGAAACTAAGCGGTATCCTAAAATAATACAATAATTTTTGGGGTGGTGGCTCCCGGGGCGGGATCGTGAGTGTCGCATGGCAGGCAGTCTGCTCGAAACATCGAAAATACCTCGCGGGTACAGCGCGAGCGGCACCGGCCAACAATCCACTGCCCCGGGTACAGCGCGCACAGAACAGCAACAATGTCTCACGGCTCGGCCGGTGCAAGCCACAGCTCGGTTCGCACCGACATTGACCAGCTCGCTTAGGTCCATGTATATTATTGGGCTATCTATTTATTTCATACACAGTTATACTAGGGGTACGCGCCGTTTAGTCTGGGCGCGTAGTGTGGCTGAGCGATGCGAATTGACATGGTTTGTGCACTTTGGACTTTGCTTGAGAAGACGAAATGTGCATCTTAAGGATCATATTTGAACTTTAGACCAGGGGTACAAAGGGAAAGTGATTTTCGTTATCAGAACACCAAAAACTGCTGGGATCAATGCCAAACTCGTTTTAAAAAATTTTGGTCCAAAATTGGTTAAAATTCGGTTAAATGTGAGTCTGGGAAAAGTTTGAAGGTCATTTTTGAGTTCAGCACACCAAAAACTGCAGGGAACAATATAAAACTCGACTTGAAAATTTTGGTCCAAAATGACCTAATTTGGGATGAAAATATAAGTCTGGAGTCGAAATGGAGTGATTTTCGTTATCAGCACCCCAAAAAACTGCTGGGATAAATGCAAACTCGATTTAAAAATTTTGGTCCAAAATTTGTCAAAATTCGGGTAAGTGTGAGTCGGGGAAAAATTTTTTGGAAGTCATTTTGAGTTCAGCACCCCAAAAACTGCGGGAAACAGTATAAGACTCGACTTAAAAATTTTGGCCCAAAAATGACCTCGTTTCGGATGAAAATATAAGTCGATGTCAAAATGGAAGTGATTTTTGCTATCAGCACTCAAAAAACTGCAAGAATCAATGTGAAATTCAATTTAAAAAATTTGACCCAAAATCGGTTAAATTTTGGGTCTGGGGACTATTTAGAAGTCAATATTGAAGTCAGCGCACTGAAAACTGCAGGGAAACGCATGACTCTCAAATTAGAAAGTTTCGCCCCCAAAATTTCGTTGCTCTAGGTGAAAGTGTAGGTTTGGCATTGAAAAAAATGTAGCTTTTGTGACTAGTACACTGAAATCTACAAACAACTATCTAGACTCAATTTCTGTACATTCCTACACTGTCTTCATGAAGCACCCTCTGTCATCACCAATTCCCTGATGCCACACCAATGTGAATCCCTCAGTCGAGTAACATTCAATTGCCAGCATTGAATCGCTTTAAATTGGGTTTCTCGTATGATTGGGTCACTATTCGATATCTCTTTTTTCTTAACTAATGAATTCTCAATTTTATAAGTAATATCTATGAAACATTTTGTCATTCTTTCATTGTGAACCAGTGAATAAAACAATATTGATTGGCATACGTTATCACAGTTAATATTAAGAGAGTCAGTTTAGGGTAGGGTGATCTGAACCAGTTAACGGGGACCAATTATTGTCAAATCCAGTGATTCGTCATATAGAGTCCAATGCCAAGGCTACCCAAGGCTTAAAGAACCGACACAATTTTTCTTACTCAGGTATGCAATACTGAGTAGTACCATTTATTATCTTCAGTGAAGTTAAAGGAATCGTCTCATTAAATCCATTCACTAATTCACTCACCGCTCAAAAACCCGAGTCGTCTCTTTGAACCCAAAATCAATTCAAACTCTATTAGGGTTAAAAATACACAACCATACATTGATTTTATTAATAAACACATGTTAGTACTTTTGCACTCTTGTCAGCTTGCAGCATTGCAATAGAATGTATTTCTCAAGTCCCAAAATAAGTATCCTGCTAATTTCAAAAAAGTTATTTATGCATTTCCCTGATTTCCTCTACTATGAAAATTTAAAAAAGAGGATGACACTATAGAAAATGAAACAAATAGATGCCACAATACAAAAGGTCAAAATAAAAACATTTTTTACACTGCTCTGTCAAAGTGCCTGACCCGAAGAAGATTCCCCTCGAAAGGGGGAGGGGGGAGAGGGGAACGAAAAACGTAAATCATTTTCACTGCCATTCTCCAATTTCGCTGTGTTGATACTCTAAAAGGGTTTTAATCTTCTAGAATGTGGAAAAACTATGGCCGATCTCATTTCCAAACCCTTCTGCTCGTTATTTTGTTTTATTTGCTTATTTGCTTCTGTCCCGTATTTGATGTTAGAAAGTTGATTTTTAATTGTCAGATATAGATTTATCTCTCATGTTGTTCTTCATTTTATTTTCTCTTAATTACTTATTCTTTTGTTCCTGCGCCTTCTAAATTTTTTTTATGGTTGTTCTCCTGTACACTGTACTGTTTCCGTTTCCATGTATCAGTTGCAATAAAAGATTCTACCAGCGCACGACTCGTGTCTCATTCATCAGTGTGAATCCAAGAAAGAAACCAGAAAATATTTCCAAATATCACTTAATCTAACAGATTATGAGACTGAATCGCTACCAGTGCCTGCCGAAGATTGAAATCACCAGA